>NW_027457572.1:902500-1123768 GCF_050624435.1 Tenrec ecaudatus | reverse complement strand
CATATATGAGCATGGGGAAATAGACCTACGTCCATATATTTATAGGTTTCGTATTAAGGTAGCAGATGGACTCTGGGCCTCCACTCAAATACTCCCTCATTGCAAGAATACTTTGTTCTATTAAACTGGCATTCTATGGTGCTCACCTTCCCCACAGGTACACTGAAGACAAAGCTGATGGTGCCCAGCTGTCAAAAGATATAGCGTCTGAGGTCTTAAAAGCTTGAATGTAAACAAGCGGCCACCTAGCTCAGAAGCAACAAAGCCCACATGGAATAATCACACCAGCCTATGAGATCACGAGGTTTCGAAGGGATCAGGTGTCAGGCATCATCAGAACAAAAACATCTTATTGGGAATGAGAAGAGTGCTTGGTAGAGACCCAAAGCCCATTTCCAGACCACTGGACAATACCTTACAGAAGGGTCTCAGAGAGGAGATGAGCCAAGACTAGGTACGAGATAGCAATGATGAAACACAACTTTCCTCCAGTTGCTAAATGCTTTCTCTCCCCCCATTATCATGACCCCAATTCTACCTTACAAATCTGGCTAGACCAGAGAATGTACACTGGTACAGATAGCAACTGGAAACACAGGGAATCCAGGGTGGATGAGTCCTTTAGGACCAGTATTATGAGTGAAGACACTGAGAGGGTAAGCGGGAGGGCAGTTTGGAAACGGGGAACTGATTACAAGGATGTACATTTTACTTCAACAGAAAAGTGGGTGAAGGGGGATATCAGACAGTGCAAGATATGACAAAAATTAGTAAATTACCAAGGATTGATGAGCGAGGGGTAGCGCACATGGGGGGTGGGGATGGGAATGAGGAGCTGAGGCCATGGGCTTGGGTGGAGAGTGGATATTTTGAGAATGAGGGAAATGAATGTACAAATGTGCTTTACACAACTGATGTATGCATAGAATGTGTTAGTGTTGTATGAGCCCCTAATAAAACGTTAAAAAAAAAAGATCTGGGCAGAGGACTCATTCAAGGATCATCTCAGGCTGGATTAGACCCTTCTAAGTAGAAAGTCCTGCATCTGAACAGTATCCACCAGCCATTCATGTCCAGTTCTGCTGCCTCCAAAGAGCCTTCCTGGGTTTGTCAGATCTCTCTGGGGACAGACAGACCTCGGTCCTCTGCTCTGTGTGAGAAAGAATGCATGTAGAAGCCTGATTGTCATCCAAGTGGGTTTTATGAGCATTAGGGAGGCATGGTGGGCAACCCTGGTCAACCCCAGCAGCTGAATTTAATTTACATGGCCTTGGTGGGTCAATCAAGTTGCAGCACTCACCCAGGTGTACCTCCTCTTCCTGGCCGGAAACCTGAACCTCTGAGCACGCACAGTGTGCCACTCCTTCTTGGGCTGCTACCTTGGCCCTCTGGGCATGCATAATGGACACCCCAGTCCCTAGGATAGCTACCTAACATTTGCCCCCTGAAGAGGTATGGACCCAAATCTTTGGGGTACTGGGCGACGACATCTCTAAGTACTTCCTGCTGCAAAAGGGGCAAATGGGGCTCAGAAGGGATTGTCCACTCAGGTCCCAGGATGGTAAAGTTGAGGTTGTTCAGGAAATCGTGGTCCTGCAGCTGGCACACTTGGTTTGGAGGCCTTGGTAACCTGAGAACTTCTGGAAAAACAAACAAAAAGACAAAAGGTTGAAGAGTTTAAGTGAGACAAGTCTAAGATTCGGAGGAGGTAGTTCCCTTCAAGTTAGGTGAGTGTCACAAGAAATAAGTATACTTAGGATTATCAGGCATGTGTTTGTTCACTCTAAGTACAGGAACGGGGATTAAAGCATTCACAATTTCCCTAGGAGGGCACAGGGTTTGGGCACTACTAGGTGCAGTGGGATCACTGCTTCATTTATGATCCTAAGGTCTTACACCTGCTGATAAGACCCATCCTTTTTAACCGTATAATGGCTCAATTTTCAATTTGGGGGAAATGTTTTTGTTTTTATTCTTTATTTTCAAAGTTATCTATCTATTTATCTGTCTGTTTATCTATCTATCTATTAATATATACATTTCTTTATATGTTATGGAAATATGCTCAGCGTTATAGAGTTAAATGGTAATATTGGGGTACTACAGGGGGAGTCAACAGTAATCAAAAGTAGAGTAACTGCCTAAGTCATTTTTAATTTTCTTGGCTTCAATTTGAATAAAAGGCTGGTAAATTACCCAGGGACCAAATTTCCCTGGTGCCTCTACTATGGGTAGAATGATCAGGGGTGTGTCAGGGCTGCGAGAATAGTAACCCCTAAGTCCAGGATCCCTTAGGGCAGGGGTCCTCAAACTGTTTACCTAGGGGGCCAGTTCTGTCCCTCAGATCATTGGAGGGTCAGACTATAGTTTTTTAAAAACCTATGAACAAGTTCCTATGCACACTGCACGAGCCGGCTGCTAAGCAGGACAGGCAGAGGCAGCAAAAACACCCTGAGGGTGGAATAAATGTCGTCAGGCCACATGTGCCCCACGGGCCACAGTTTGAGGACGCCTGCCTTAGGGGTTCCTGTGTGCACTGGGGATGAAGGTCTCTACTGCTCCTCAAAAGGAGAAATGCTCTAACTTCTGGCATCTCCACCCATTTCCCATCACTCTACAGAACTGTTCCAGGTGAATCAGGGTTGGAAGGAAAAGTGTGCCATTCTCTGGCCACCATTCTCCTTTCTCAAATAAAGTTGCATAGTGTATCAGCTTTTGTTTGTCTAGCCTCTGTGTCAACTCTATCCCAATTGGACAGGATTCATGCAAGGGGGCAATTCCTGAGTATGAAGCTGCTAAGTCCCATCTGGAAAGCACAAAACAAGGCTATTTAGAGCTTGCTGCCTCAAGGTCAATAACCCCGCTTCAGAGCAGACCCCTGGTGTGCTATTAACCTGATGCCTCTGACAGGTGCCCCCACCATAGACAAAGGGTCAAAGAGCAGTCACTGTGGGCGACTTTAGGTCCAACCATTTTCTAGACAATAAGCTAGGAGGACCACTGCTTGGGATGGCCCCACAGCCTTCCAAGATGCCTGCTGGCAGGAGCAGACTCTCAAATCTCTGAAGGGAAGGGGCATCTGGCAGCTCAGGGAACCTTTAGGAAAATTGGAATTTCTGGCTGGAACATCATGGCAGCTGAGCTATATTAAGAGCGGTCCCCAAAAGTGCGTGAAGAAACACCACTGAAAGCCTAAAAGTAAGGGTTACCCAGGCTAGGCTTCCGAACGCCTTTGTCTTAAGACTGAGCAACGGAAAACCAGCCAGTAACAAGGAACAAACCTACACTGGTAGAACACTAACCCTAGAACACCTGAAGTTTTCAATGCAGGAAATAATATTTTTTTGTTTTTATTCTTTACTTTCATTGTTATCAATATATATGACAACCAAAGTATATTTTAAAAGTACAAATTTTCAAAAATATAACCAAATTGTCATATTTATAATATATAATTTTGGTGCCAGATACATTTTAATTAAATGTTACAAAAAAAGTCCTGCTCAGTGTTATAGGGCTCAAGCAGCTTGTTTTAAAAACCAGGAGAAAGGCAAAGGGAACGGAGGGTAAAAGGGAAACATTTGGCTGCCGGGACAAGGCAGGGCTATCTCCCAGGCCTAAATCAACCAGCTCCCGAGGCAGTGCCCTTCCACGTGTTTGGACTGGTGGGCACCATTTTGGCCAGGGTCATAGGCCCTGTTTCCCCATGGCGGCTATGTAGGTTCTCTGGGAAAACCATAAAGAGCCTTGATAATGGTGAAGCCATTCTGAACTGACAGAAGCCACCATGAAAGGTAAATAAAGTAGCTATGAACTGTCAATGAACTAGCTGATATTGGGGTGGTAGGCCGTGCAGACGTAGCCCAAGGGAATGTCCCAAAGGAAATGGATGTTCAGAAGGCTTTTGAGAACAAGAGCAGTTTTTGTTCAACTAAGAATGGCTAACCGCAACACCCCACTTCTCTACTCTGCCTGCTTGCACACCTGCACATTGCACAAGTATAAAAACCTTTGGAAAATTCAACTGGGGGCTGCTCAGTCTCCTCTCAAGAGGGCTGACAGACCCTGTGCAGAAAATAAAACTTTTTCTGTTGAACTTGCCAGTGGTCGGAGATGCTTTCTTTCTGGGAATGGACAGTAGCTACAACATTTCGAGGTGCACCGAGATCCGAGTGCCACTGTCGGAGCCTGCTTAGAAAGGGGAACCAGGACATCCTGATCTGATCCCTTAAATTCATGTGTGGATTGACATTGCCACTAAGAAGCCAACATATATAAAAGACTTACTTCCTCCCCCAACATAAAGAGTTCTTGTTTCCAAGATTTCAGTAAACATGGCAGGACCGGAAAAACAACCTGTCCAAGTTCCTAAAACCACCAAGGTGGAGGCTGTCCCTGTCCCTCCCCCCTCCCTTCCCCCTTTCCCTACCTGTCTGATTTATCCCATTTTGCAAGAGGACTCTGGGAGCAGGAGAGCTGGCTTCCGACCCTTGGTGCCGCTGCCACCCTATCAGGTTCCCAAGGGGCCGGAGAGAGGAATACTCACAGCCTCTTTTTGAGCCCCCCCACCCCACAACAAATACACTAGGGCAGGCATGTCTTAACAACCCCCAGAGAAAGATCACTCAGCAGCAGCCATTCTCCCCTTAAGGCAAGCAGCCCCCAAACCTGGGAAGACTCCCGAATCCCTTTTTCAGTATATGTTCCCTTTTGTTCCAGGGGTTTGTATAATTGGAACCAACAAAACCCCTTTTTTCTGACAAACCATAAGGTCTGATTTCTTTGCTAGATATGGTTTTCCATACTCATCAGCCCACCTGAGGTGATTTCCTGCAACTTCTCCAGGTGCTGTTCATATCAGAGGAATGGGACCCCTTCCAGAGAGGCCCAGAAGGCAGTCAATGGACCTAATGGTCAGCCAGCGGGCACTCCCCACTTGAGAGAAATTTTTTTCCCCACTGCACAACCAATGTGGGATCCAAACTCCTAGCAAGGCCCAGAGGGCTTAAGCAGATATCACCAGTTGCTCTTGCAGGGCCTCCGCTTAACCACTAGGAAGCCTATAAATTTATCTAAGGTCAGTGAGAATTCTCAGGCTCCTACAAGAGAATGTCCGCCTGCCTTTTTAGAGTGGCTGATGGACGCCTACGGGCTTTATACCCCTATTGACCTGAAAGCCCCCTGAGAACAGGAGGGAAGTAAGTATTGCCTGTATTATTCAGTCAGTCTGCCTCAGACATGAAAAAGAAGTGGGAAGGGTTTGAAGGGAAAAATCCTAGTGATTTGGTAGAAGTGGCTCATTGAGTGTATAACAACAGAGACAAAGAAACTAGCTAAAATACTAGTAATTGCCATGAGAGACCCCAGAGGCTCAGGAAAAGGAGAGCATGGCCCACTCACGGAGAGACTAACCTGTGGGCACCACCAAGCCCCGAAGAAGGATCAATGTGCCTACTGCAGGAAAGAAGGACATTGGAAACATCAGTCCCTTGAAAACGCCAGGAGAGGTGCACGACCCTCCACTAGAGAGGACGGGCCTCATTCACACCTAGAAAGACCCAAGCAAGAGACAATAATGCTTGAAGAAGCTGAATGAAGGTGTCAGGGCTGTTTCACTTGGCCTCTAGGATCCCACGCTAACACTCCAAAAAGGGGGCCAGCCAGTAAATTTCTTGGTGGACACAGGGGCCACCTTCTTGGTTTTGGAAAAGACTACAGGTGCATTGTCAAAAGGAAAGATTTTAATTACAGGTGCCACATGGCAGACCCAAGCATACCCATGGACAACGGCCAGAATAACAGATTTAGCACAAGAGACAGTTCCACACTCCTTCCTGGTAATGCCTCAGGGCCCCTTTCCCCTAATTGGTCGGGATTTATTACGATAAATGGTGGCCATGATTACTTTCTCATCTGCTGCAACCACCTTAACCCTTGAACTTGAAAAGGCAAAGGTTTTGCTCACCGCTCCACTGCCAGAGGGATATGTGTTTTATCAAAGAGCAGAAGAAACCTCCTCAAAGGAACTTCTTGATAAATGGCTAAAAGATATTCCTTTTGTTTGGGCAGAGAACAACCTGCCAGACCTTGCTGAACATCAGGTGCCTGCGGTCGTACAACTTCTGAGCTCAGCCACACTGGTGAGTGTCAAGCAAAACCCTACTCCCTGGAAAGCACAGGTGGGTATTGCTGTTCACATATGCAGACTAAAGAGGACAGGCATTTTGGTGCCCTGCAAGTCCACATGGAACGCTCCCCTGCTGCCCATGCCGAAACCGGGAACTGAGGACTTCCAAATGGTGCAGGATCTCGGAGAGGTAAATGCGAGGGTAGAAACTGTCCACTCCACGGTACCAAACTCCGAGACCCTCCTGAGTACTATCCCATCAAACTGAATTTGTTATACTGTTTTGGACTTAAAGGATGCTTTGTTCTCCATACCCTTGTCCTCTGTACGTCAACCCAATGAAGACTTACAGGAATACAAGGAGGAACACCCCCAAACCCCCTTGCTCCAGTATGAAGATAACCTCCTCCTGGCCTCCGAAACCCTGGAGGAATGCCCAAGTGCTACCGAGGACCTGTTAATAGTCCTTGGCCAATTGGGGTCCAGGGAATCTGCAAGAGAGGCTCAACTGTGTGTCAATAAAGCTGTATACCTAGGCTACCAACTGGAGGAGGGAAAACAGACCTTGTCCCCCAGCCGCACTGAGGTGATCCTCAAAATCCCAGTCCCTGAGACTAAGAGGCAGGTGTGAGAGTTTCTAGGATTTGTGGGGTACTGTCCATTGTGGAATTTGGGATTTGAGGGATTAGCCAAACTCCTATATGCAAGTACTGGGGAAAGGAAAAAACTTCAATGGACTGAAGTAGAACAGCAAGCGTTTGAATCCTTAAAAACGTCGTTCATATGGGCACCCTCTCTTCCCCTTCCAGACATAGAAAATCCCTTCCAATTGTCTATGAGGCCAGGGGCACAGCAAAAGGAATGCTAACTCAGAACTTGCAGCCATGAAAGAGACCTGTGGCCGATCTTTCAATCACACTAGACTCTGTAACTGCAGGATGGCCGAGCTGCATGCGAGCTGAGGCTGCCACGGCCATCCTAGTTATAGAAGCTAGGAAGCTTACACTGGGGCAGGATATTGCTGGGGTAGGGGGACCTATGGTTGAGCCCCTCCTAACAAGTCCCCTGGACCGGTGGATCTCGAATGCCAGGATTATACCACAAATCCCCAAGGTAATGGCCATGACCATGCCATCCCAAGTGTTACTGCCACAACCTACATACTCGGAAAATGATCTAAAGGTAAGCCAAGAGCTGGGCTGCCAAAGAAACTCGGAGCATCCAGGTGGCTGCTCCATCCTGATGGAAGAAGATTCATGCCAGAAGCTCTGGGAGAGATCTGATTCAAGGACTACATGAAGGTATGCACTCAGGATCCTCTAAATGGTCTCAGTTGCTCCTCAGGTACTTTTACATACCCAGGCTTGGACACTTGGTGGTAGATGACACCACTGTTGCTTGCACTGTGCTCGCTCGGGGAAACATCCCTAGAAAAGAAAAGGAGCAACCCCAACCACAAGCTCGAGGTAGTACTCCTGGAGAATTCTGGGAGGTGGACTTTATGGATATCAAACTTAGAAAGTATGGCTACGGGTATTTGCTGGTGCTAGTGGACACCTATTTTGGATGGGTGGGAGCCTTCCCAACGAAGAAGGACACTTCTGCCACTGGGTGTAAATTATTAGTAACTAAAATTGTCCCTAGATTTGGCTTCCCACCACCTTGGGGTCCAACAATGGCCCAGTATTCATTGCTCAAATTACTAAAGTATTAGCAATGCTTCTAAATATTAACTGGAAGCTCTACTGGGCTTATAGGCCCCAAAGTTCAAGGCAAGTAGAAAGAATAAACAGAACCCTAAAGGAATTGTTAGTTAAGTTGCATTTAGAAACTGGCGAGAACTGGATTGATCCTTTCTTTACCTTTTGCCCTACTTCGAGTCCGATGCACTCCCTATGTGAAAAGCACGACCCCGTTTGAATTTAAGTTTGGCAGACCTTCCCCAATCCTCCCAAGACTGAAGGAAGTAGAAGTAATGGAAGTCACTACTTGTTCCTTCATGAAGTGCCTGCAGGCTGTCCAGCAGCAGGTGAGACAAATCATCTGCTCCGACACCTTCATTTTGGGCCCAACCAAGGGAAAGGTGAAGAGGCAGCCCACAACTTGCAACCTGGAGACTGAACGTGGGTAAAGAAGCACTGACCCGAGACCTTAGAACCTAGGGGGACTGGCCCATACTAGGTGATACTTATAACACCAACTGCTATTAAAGTAGTGGGGAAGGGGCCGTGGATTCATCAGTCACAAGTCAAAAAAAGCCCTCCCTGAGCATATCCTGAAAAGATGAACACTCAGAAAGACAGAAAAACCCTCAAAATTAAGGCTTTACAGAACTTAATTGTTTTTGTCTGAGCATTGCTGACAGCACCCGCCATTTCGCCCAACCACAAACACATCTGTGGACTGCTACTCGAACCTCCAACAGTGAATATGTAACTTCTTACACTGGGTCTGACCCCCGTTTCCGCTTTGATTTGTTTGATTTGCTAGGAAAGAGCTGGCATTCCGGATCCTTTAAAGGTAAAGGGCACAATGGGGCCCATAACCGGAATCCCGTCCTATGGGTGCGGAATACCCTCTATAGAAAGAAGGCTCCAAACACACCATTTCTATAGATGCCCGGCTCATGGGCTCCCTAACTGCCAAGGGGAGGGACATTGCCATTGTGCAGCTTAGGGTTGTGAAACTATCATCTTCAGGGTGGAAACTTGTTAAAGACGACCCTATTGTTTTTACAAGAATGGGACTCAAGTCGGAGGGGTTTGATCCCACCACGTGTATGGTTTCCAAATGTAACCCAATAAGAACTGGATTCAAGCGTTATTGGGTTCACTGGGAACACATGGGGAATTCAGTATTATGTAAATGATAGAGATCCCGGGACAACCTTTACTATGCAGCAAAGTAAAATATGGCAACTTCCTGTCCATAAATAGGCCCAAACCTGGTGATAAATCCTGAAGAGCCACAGCTGGGTGTCATTAAGATTCCTTTGCCGCACCCTCCAGACTCTTCAGTAACTTTCCCGTTCACTGCCAGCCCAACTCAAAGGGCCCTTCCCATTCAGGAGCCACCTCAAGGTTCTGTGTTTGATACTCTGGATGCTGTATTCCAATTTATGAACTCAAATCCTAACCTCGCAACTGATTGTTGGCTTTGTCTGAACCCTGCTCCCCCTTACTCGGTAGGCACAGCTATAAATAGCACTATTGGTGCAGAGCGTAATCCAATTAGAAATGTTAGTAAGAAGGATTACATGAAGCAGCAGTCTGTAGGTGAGGTTAGAGTGGACTCAACTCTAGCTCACTTTAAAAGATTACCAAGGGCGAAGACTGTTTTTATTCATCTAATTATCCCTTTAATATATCAAAATATCAAGATTTTTGCCTTCAAGCTGTTCCTATTGAACCAAATGGTGATCCTTATTTGTTATCTGCCCCAACGGGTACTTGCTTTACTTGTTCCACAGGACTGTCTCCTTTCCCCAGTATTAGCAGCAGACCCGGGTATTTGTGTCCTAGTGCATGTTATTCCTCAAGTGTACCTGTGTTCTGGTGAAGGAGGTAGGGATAACTTTGGAATTTCTGGATGAGCTAAAAGAGCCCCAATGTCAGTCCCACTATTAACGGGGCTTGGGATTATGGGATTAGCTGCAGTCGGGTCAGTTGCTTTAATACAAGGAAACTTAAACTATCAGACTCTTAGTCAGCAAATTGCTTTAGATTTACAGGGATAAAAATACCATGTTTCCCATTTAGAAAGATCCTTAGACTCCCTTGTAGAAGTGTGTTGCCAAACTGCCGAGGGCTTGACTTGCTCCTTTTGAAACAAGGAGTGTTGTGCATGGCATTAGGAGAAACTTGTTTTATGCAAACCATTCAGGAATCATTAAAGATAGTTTAGCCCTGGTTAGGAAAAGATTAGAGGAAAGAGTCAAGAAAAGAAATGAAGAAACCAATTGGTTTGAAAAGCTACTTAATTGGGCAACCTGGCGAACCACCCTAGTAATGCCCCTAGCCGGATCCCTAATCCTCCTCCTGCTAAACCTCACGTTTGGACCAATAATAACCAATAAGCTAGTGGCAGTCCTCACACAGAAAGTACAAACCATAAAACTCTTAGTGCTGAGCCCACCATACACTGGGCTGGCTACCGCAGATTCAATGATTTGAACTCGGCTAAGAAGAGGAGGGAATGTAGCAGCTCTGGGCAAAGCTTAAACAGCCTTGACAAGAGAAGTCATTTTGAGCTGATAGAAGCCATTATGAACAGTAAATAAACTAGCTATGAACTGTCAACGAACTAGCTGATATTGGGGAGGTAGGCTGTGCAGACGTAGCCTAAGGGAATGTACAGAAGGAAAGACCAGAGCAGGTAATGTTCAACTAAGAATGGCTAACTGCAACACCCTGCTTCTCTACCTGCTTGCATACCTGCACATTGCAAAAGTATAAAAACCTTTGGAAAATTAGACTGGGGGCCACTCAGTCTCCTCTCAAGAGAGCTGACAGTCTCTGCGCAGAAAATAAAACTTGTTCTGTTGAACTTGCCCGCGGTCTGGGTGGCTTTCTTTCTGGGAAGAGACAGTAGCTACAACAGACACAGGTGGCGCCATTCTGCCTGGGAGTGGAGTCATGTGGCTGGGAAAATGGAAGCCGCAGATTGTGGCCTAGCCAAAAGCCAGCCTGGAGCCAACCACCCAGCCAGAGACCGGCCCAAACCAACAGGGTAGATGTGGGCGCTCCCAGCCATCCTGATTGGCGGAGCCGCAGCACACCACTGTGTCCCAGTCTTGGTGCAACAGACTCCATTTTGAGGCCTGCACCTCCATCTTAGCTCTCAAGACTGACCCCTAACCGACCTCCCCTCCCCTGCTCTACCCCAAATTCCTGGAACCAGCTCGTCCCAAAGCCAGAATGTTTTCTGAATATATGGTCACTCCACCCCTCCCTCACATATAGATAAGATTAACGACCCCTCTGAAGCACCTATGTGCGCAGATCCACCCCAGCCATGATCAAAATACTCTACGGACAACCTTTTCTTTTCTCGCCTCTTCCTGCAACTGATTGCCCTCTGCTAGCTTCGTACCTTCCATACTTGTCCTTGCTCCGCAACCTTCTTAGACAACACGAAAACTCCCCCATCCCTGAACCATCTCCGACCTCTGCTGATCACCAAAAACCAGTGCATCCTGGAAATGCTGTGTTAATTAAATCCCTAGCACCCAGACCCTTAGCACCCCGGTGGGAAGGCCCTTATACCGTAGTGCTCACTACTCCCTTGGCAGTCAAGGGTCTTGGAATAGATTCCTGGGTACATTTGTCCCGAGTCAAGGCAGCAGTGAACTCTGACCATGGCTCCCAGTGGTCTGACTCAGTCTAGTGGTCCTATGTCTCTCCGCCTCACTCGCCTCACCAAGCCAGCCAGCTAAACCTAACATAATTTCCCCTTTTGCTAGCGATTTTACTTGACTGAAAACTATACCAATTACGCCCGCACTAAGCGTTATGATTATTTGCTGGCCACCGCTGACTGCCCACCCACAGGGTGCAGAACACCCATATACTTAAATTTCACTGACTTTAAGCGGCATCAAGGAAAAGCTGATCCCATTATTTGCTACCTGTATGACCAGAAGGCAACTACCCAATGTGCAAAAAGGTGAATACAGAAAAATGTAGGGTGTCCTTGGTCTTCCTGCCAGATACTTTACCTTTCCCTTTGTCCCCAGGGATGATTCTACTACCATAAATCTAAATACACTCTCACAATCCCAGACCCCTGGGATAGCCGCTGGACACCTCTGGTTCCAGGAGCGTGGTACGCCACTCGCCGAGAGAAATTTCCAGACGCCAAACTCTATGTATGGAGGTCGCTACTCCAGGTCCAATCCACCATCCACTGTAATATTCAGATCCAAGACCTTCAACTCACTAAGCAAATTTCTAAACCTTCTGAGTCTCCCTTCTCCCAGCTTACCCTGCTACAGCAGGGACTGGCCATCGCCACTTTGCTGGACTAGCCAACCTCTCCACCTGCTGCATGTGTGCAGCCCTAGAACGCCCTCCTCTGGTAGCAGTACCAGGTCCTGCCCTGTCATTTTCATCCAACGTAAAGACCACAAAACCCATAACCATCCCCAATATTCCTCTGTACATCCAACCAGAAAACACTCAAGTGCCCTTTTGCTACTCCAATCCATCGACACAGACATGTAATGTCACCCAAATCCCCTCCAAACCACTAACAGCGCCAGAAAAAAATTTTCTTTTGGTGCAACTATACACTAAGCATTTAAACATCAGTTCTACCTTACCCTTTTGTGCCTGCCCGTCACTCTGGTTCCGCAGCTCACTACATACACTCCGGCTGAGGTCCAGGACAAATACATCCAGGTATACAGTCGCCAAACTAAAAGAGCAGTTTTTCTTCCGATAGCAGTGAGAATCTCCTTAGCCTCAGCAGCAGGTGCAGTAGGACTCAGCGGCGGGACCCTTAGACCCTCTATCACCACAGCAGACAAGTTATCCACACGCTTCCAGCTGGCAGTCGATGCCTCTGCCAAATCTCTAGCCTCCCTGCAGAAACAAACAACCTCTGTTGCCCAAGTTGCCTTGCAGAGCCGCTGCACTTTAGACCTCATCACTGCTGAAAAAGGAGGAACCTGCTAATTCCTCCAGGAGGAATGCCGTTATTACATCAATAAGCTGGGAATTGTGGAAACTAGAGTCCAGACCCTCAACAAGCTAAACCGTGAGCTGCAAAACAACAGATTCAGAACAGACGGATCCTCTTCCTGGTGGAACTCTTCTCTGTACTCCTTCCTAGCCCCCATACTAGAACCCATAATTTTAGTAGTAATTTTGCTCTTAATTGCTCCTTGTCTCATTCAGCTCCTGCAAAGTTGACTCCGCGAAATCACCCGTATAGCAGTCCACCAGCAACAACAACCTCTCCACCCTGTGCCAGGCCGCAACTCCCAGTACTCTGCCTGGAAAAGCCCCTCCCCTTGCTCTTCGCCCACTACCCACAGGAAGCAGTTACAGAAATGGACTAATGTCCCTTTTCCCTATAGGGTCAGTCTAAAACGTCCTGTCTTGGCACAACAGACTCCATTTTAGCTCTCAAGACTGACCCCTAACTGACCTCCCCTCCTCTGCTCAACCCCAAATTCCTGGAACCAGCTCCTCCCAAAGCCAGAAGGTTTTCTGAAGATATGGTCACTCCACGCGTCCCTGACATATGTAGGTAAGATTAACGACCTTCTCCCTTTGGAAGCACCTGTGTGCGCAGATCCACCCCCCCCCCCAAGCTATGATTCTTCCCAGCTGTGCCTGCCAGCAGTGGGCATAAAAACGCCGCCAGGATTTTTTCCCTGGCGTGGCTTCAATAGCTCAATACCCTGAGTTGCTGAACCCGCCACAAGTTCGCAATAAAGCCTGCTTCTAAAACTTAATTAATTGGGTCTTTGATTCTGTTTTCGAGTCCAAATAAACTTTTACACTGAGCCTCGAGAAGGCTTTGGGAGTCAAAATCCTCCCAGCCTCCAGGCAGCAGCGTCCCAGCCCCCTCCCAAATGCAGCCCGGGAAGGCAGGCACAGAGAGGCACATCAAGTCCCGCACACCAGCAAGAAACGGCGCAAAGACCAACACCAGCAAGAAACGGCGCAAAGACCGACACCAGCAAGAAACGGCGCAAAGACCGACACCAGCAAGAAACGGCGCAAAGACCGACACCAGCAAGAAACGGCGCAAAGACCGACACCAGCAGGAAACGGCGCAAAGACTGACACCAGCAAGAAATGGCGCAAAGACCGAGAAAAAGGCTGGGGCTGCGGCAATACGCTACAAGCGTCCCCAGGGGCCTCCACCGTATTGGGTGGGGCGCCACTTGGATTGGCTCACCTAGGCCAGGTGAACTCAACCCAACAATTCTCCCAAGGGTGGTGAGGTGAAAGGAGCCCAGAGGGGCCCACAACCCGTGAGACCAGCATGGGAAGGCCCACTCCTGGGCCCGGCTTACCTCATAGCTTCCAGTCACACAGCACCGCTTCTGTTCGAACATCACCGCTTCTGTTGGACCTCACCTGGGGCAGGTGTGCCTCGGTCCTCGGCTCCACGCCAGAAACAGCTCACGCCGAGGCCTGGTTTGGGATCCTCTTGAGTTTTATGAGTGGTTAGGGAGGCGTGGTCGATGACGTAGTTCGACCTCATTGGCTGTATTGTTGAATTGAATTCACCTGGCCTAGGTGAGCCAATGCAGGTACAGCGCCCACCCAGGCGTAGCTCCCCCTGCTGGCTGGAAACCTGAACTTCTGAGCATGCAGTGAGCCTCTACTTCATGAGCCGGTAGCTCAGACCTCTGAGCTTGTGTAATGGGCCTGCCAGTCCCTATGCTAGCTCCCTAACAGGTTTTCCAGCCAAAGGTCTGCCTTCTGGGGCTGTTCTACAGAAAGCACTTGGTTCCTGACCCCTACGCATTCAGGGTGGTGGATGCCCTTGCTTCCATGCTTGCTTCTATGTAATTCTGGAATGGTCCTTGTTTCACACGGTCGGCGAGGTCAGGAATTCTGGGCTGGTTGGCTACCAGGCACAAAATAAATAGCCAACGGATTGAAATCTCAACCCCTATATTGGTTTATTATGGACCACACAGACTTGTTTTCTGGAACTTCCCTCCTCAATTTCTGAACCCTTGAACTCCTTGCCACCTCTACGTGGAAAACAAGGATTCCAAACTCCGATCACCACATCTGCCTGCCCCCCCCAGTCCCTCTGTGGTCCCCCTTGTCTTCCAGAGGTGCATTGTCAACCAGCAAAGTCGGGCCTCTCCATTTCTCAGAAGCTGCAGATTGTTACGTGACATCACCCTGTGTTTAAATATTAGTGATTATGCTATCTAAAAAACAAATCTGAGCCAACTGGGGACAAACAAAACTCATTTCAAACACCAGCTCTGTCTCCCATAAGGTCCCGTGTACAACTGCTACAACACAACAGTGGGTCCTGCTGGGTCTCTACTATCATCTGGGAGGAAGGCTATTTATTACCGGGAATCCTACCTTGGTCCCTTGGTGTTAATTGCAGACTCACTGGGTGACGGATTGTATCTGACACGCACCATGTTTCCCGCAGCAAACACAACACTTTGTCAAACTCCGTTTGGTATTGCTCCATCCCTCCATCATTCTCCCTAATGACAAAAATAATTAACACATTCATATAAAAGCACAGGATGAGGAGAGCTTTAATTTATTCATCTAGTTCAGGGTCCTCCCTGTTATCAATATATGACAAGTTAATGTCATATATTAATTAAAAAGCAACAGTGAAGCAATTTAGGAAACTGAGGGATTGTCATGGGTCCTGGTTGTGACAGCATGTTTTGGGCATCATGGAAGATTACAGATTTGCCTTCTGTGGTATCTCATATCCATCATCCAAAAACTACCTGCTCTTAAGGGTAGAGAGAGTGAGCTTGTCTTTGAAAAAGGTGCCTGGGTCTCTTTTCCGGTTGCCGCAGCGCTAGGAACCATGAGTACCAAAGTCTCTCGCGACACCCTCTACGAGGCGGTGCGGGAAGTCCTGCACAGGAACCAGCGCAAGCGCCGGAAGTTTTTGGAGACGGTGGAGCTGCAGATCAGCCTGAAGAACTACGACCCTCAGAAGGACAAATGCTTCTCTGGCACCGTCAGGCTTAAGTCCACCCCGTGCCCCAAGTTCTCAGTGTGTGTCCTTGGGGACCAGCAGCACTGTGACAAGCGAAGGCCGTGGAGATCCCTCACATGGACATCGAGGCGCTCAAGAAGCTCAACAAGAATAAGAAGTTGGTCAGAAAGCTGGTCAAGAAGTATGATGCCTTTTGGGCCTCAGAGACCCTGATCAAGCAGATTCCTCGAATTCTGGGCCCGGGCCTGAACAAGGCCGGGAAATTCCCTTCCCTGCTGACCCACAATGAGAACATGGTGGCCAAGGTCGACGAGGTGAAGTCCACCGTCAAGTTCCAGATGAAGAAGGTGCTGTGTCTGGCAGTGGCAGTTGGCCATGTGAAGATGACAGATGATGAACTCGTGTACAACATCCACTTGGCTGTCAACTTTTTGGTTTCGCTGCTGAAGAAGAATTGGCAGAATATCCGTGCTTTGTACATTAAGAGCACCGTGGGGAAACCCCAGCGCCTGTACTAAGCTACGGTTCAATAAACTTTATTGTTCCTGTTTAAAAAATAAAAAAAGAAAGAAAAAAGTGCCTGGGTTTGGTAGCTGCTCACAGGATGGCAGGTGTAACGTATTATGAGAATTTAACAAGGCTCTGAGAAGACGGTTATTGGAAGTTCTGGCTGGAGGGCAAGGCCATGACTCCTGAAAGATTCTGGATCCAAAAGTCAAGTCAGAACTGGATGCCACAGACTTTCTCAATCCAGCCCTCTTTGCCCCTCCCCTAAGGCCAATACATTTCTTTTTTTTTTTCTTTCATTATTTATTTATTTATTTTAATCGTTTTATTGGGGCTCATAAGGCTCTTATCACAATCTGTACATACATCAATTGAGCAAAGCACCCTTATACATTCGTTGCACTCATCACTCTCATAATTCACCTTCCACTTGGGTTCGTGGAATCAGCTCGGTTTCCCTTTTTTTTTCCCCCATCCCCCTCCCTCCCCGATCCCACCCCTGGTCCCTTGATAATTTATAAATAATTATTACATCTTATCTTACACTCCCCGGCGTCTCCCCTCACCCGCCTCCCCCTTGCCAATCTCCCAGAGAGGAGGTTACACATAGATCTCTGAGATCGGTTCTCCCTTTCTACATGCCCTTCCCTCCTGGTGTCGCCACTCCCACAGCTGGTGTTGAGGGGTTCGTCTGTCCTAGATTCCCTGTGCCTCCAGATCCCCACTGCACCGCTGTACATCCTCTGGTATAACCAGGTCCACAAGGCAAGGTAGGATTGGGGTCATGATGATTGGGAGGGGAGGAAGCGTTCAGGAACTAGAGGAAGGTTTTGAGTTTCATTGTTGCTACACTGAACCCTGAGTGGCCCATCTCCTCCTCACTACCCCTCTGGAAGGGGTGTCCAGCTGTCTACAGGTGGGCGTTGGGTCCCCATCATGCACTCCCCCTCTTTCACGGTGATGTGATTCTCACCACCACCCCACCTTTGATGTTGGAGACCTGGTCTCCTCTGTCCTTCATGATCACCTATGTTGGTGTGCTGCTTCCGTGTGGGCTCGGTTGCTTCTGGGCTAGATGGCCGCTTGTTTGCATTCAAGCCTTTAAGCCCCCAGACGCTATATCTCTCAGTAGCCGGGCACCATCCGCCTTCTTCACCACACTTGCTTATGCACACTTTCGTCTTCAGCCATTATGTGAGAGAGGTGATCACACAATGATTGATTTTGTTCCTTTGTATCTGCTACATGGTCCATTCAACACCTTGTATTCGCTTAGGCCGTGTGCTTCTTCTCTGTGGGTTTTGTTGCTTCTGAGCTAGATGGCCGCTTATTTGCCTTCAAGCCTTTAAGACCCCAGACGCTATATCTTTTTTTTGATAAGCCGGGCACCATCAGCTTTCTTCACCACATTTGCTTACACACACAGCTGTCTTCAGTGATCATGTCGGGAAGATGGGTATCCTGCAATGGCTGCTTAGCAGGGTGAGGTGCTATTGTATTGGGGGATTATGCATGAGGAGGCCCAATGTCCATCTGCTACCCTACTACTGAACCTATAAATATATGCATATAAATCTATTGCCCCCATAATCATAAATATGTTTACATATGTACATGTCTGTATTTAGGCTTCTCTGTATGCACTTTGCCTCCTACTCCTTTCCTCTATTTCCTTTCGCTTTCCTCCCGACCCATTACCATGTTTAGCCTTCATTCTGGATTCAGTAGTTCCTCTCAGTTACCTTGCTCTTGGTCACTCCCTTCCAGTCCTCCCCTCCCCTCCCTCCTCTGGTTTTGAACCATTCGCTGTTCCCTTGTCCCTGTGTTGGGCGACACCTCCTCCCTTCCCCTACCTCCCACGCTCTCATGTCCCTCCAGGACCGTTGGTCCTGTTGTTTTCTTCTCTCATTATTTGTCCAGCCTATCTTGTCTAGGTGGACCTGCTGACATAGTAATACGTGCATACAAATGGATATGACTTTGACTGCGCCCAAGTGGCCCATAAGAACATGGCTTTGACAGAAGCAACATCGACACGCTGATAAGCAGAAAAGCCACTAGCATACAAAATTTACTGGGTAAAAAAAACAAAACAAATTTAAAAAGACTAAACAAAAAGATAGCAAATATTAAAAGAAAAAATTGCTAGTAGTTCAAGGTCCTTTCATTGGCCTTTAGGAGTGTTTTCTAGGTGTAGCTTGTGAGGCGCCACGTCCTGGCCCAGAAGACCATCCTTTCTACTCCCTCGGGCTCCCTTTGCTCTGCTTCCTCCGCTGCTCCATTGCATGTCCCCAGTGTTTGCCTCAGTGTGGTGGGGTCAGCTCAGTTGCCCATCCCCCATTGTGTCTCAGGTGCTGTCCCGTGTAGGGCCATGTGTTGGTGCAGGATGTCATATCTCGTAGTGTGGTCAGCTGAATGGTCCTCTCTGTATGATGGGCTCTTCTAGCTGGTCTATCGACTTTGGGCTTGGTGGACTCAGGTGTACTCCACTATGTCCTTTCTCCTTCTTTTGTTTCAGCTTCCTTCTGGATGTGGTGTGGTGGGTCAGTTCCTTTCCCACTCCAGACAATCTATTTTTGTTTTCTGTGGTATTCCCTTCGAGTGTGGGGGTCGGCCTAATTCTGGTTTGGGCCGGCTTGTCGTCCAGCCTCTTTGTGTAGACCTCTGTACTTTGCATTGTCCTCCTTGTTTGGTGTGTCGTGTTGGGGTCCGTATGCATGTTCCAAGTCTGTGGGGACATAACCGATACTCTCCCCCGGGTGGGTTAGTACCCTGCCCCCCCCATACCATCCATTCGGATTCTCCCCCTCCCGGTTCTCCCTCTCCCTACCCCACTACCCCTTCTTTTTGCTGGGCTCTTATGTACCTCCCTAGGTGTGGCCTGTCCTCCCTCCAACTATCTATGCTTCCTCCCGTTTATTGTGGGATGGATGTTTATTCTTCTATTTCTGTCATGCTGATTGTACTTACCTCAGGGGACTCATGTTGTACCTGTCCCTTTGGGTCTGGCTTACCTTGCTTAACATAATTCCTTCCAGCTCTTCCCATGAAATAACGTGTTTCATGTGCTCATCGGTGCTTTTCAGTGCTGCATAATACTCCATTGTGTGTATGTGCCAAAGTTTGCTAATCCACTCGTCTGTCGATGGAAACTTAGGCTGTTTCAAAGTCTTTGCCATTGTGAATTGTGCCGCAATAAACATTGGAGCGCATATGACTGGTCGTGTTTTATTTGCTGCTTCAACCGGGTATATGCCCAGTAGAGGGATGGCTGGGTCATGAGGTAGATCAATTTCCATTTTCTTTAGGTATCGCCAGATTGCTTTCCACAGTGGCTGTACAAATGTACACGACCACCAGCAGTGGAGGAGGGTTCCTACTTCACCACAGCCCCTCCAACACTTGTTGCTCTCTGATTTACTGATCTGGGCTAGCCTCAGGGGTGTTAGGTGGTATCTCATGGTTGTTTTGATTTGCATTTCTCTTATGGCAAGGGACTTTGAGCACTTTCTCATATGTTTATTGGCCATATTGATCTCCTCTCTAGTGAAAGTTCTTCTCATTTCTTTTGCCCACTTCCTTAGGGGGTTAACTGTTTTCCTCTTTTTGCAGGTCACGATGGTGTTGTAGATTTTAGTAATGAGCCCTTTGTCTGATGTGTCATTACTAAAAATCTTCTCCCAGTCTGTGGGTTGCCTTGTCACCCTCTTGGCAAAGTCTTTCGAGGTGCACATGCATTTTATTCTTATTAGATCCCATTTGTCGATTTCCAATTCACCTGTGTGTGTCCCCTTCCCTGTTGCAGTGAGCCTATGTGCTCCCTGAGCCAGTACGCTGAGATTAGTCCCGATTCCCTCCTTAATGGTCCTGATGGTTTGGAGTTTGACTTCTAGATCTGTGATCCACCTTGAGTGTATTCTTGTGCATGGGGTGAGGTAGACGTCTTATTTCAACTTTCTACATGTGGATATCCATTGTTTCCAGCACCACTTATTAAAGAGGGCATCTGCTTCCCACTTGACATTTTTGGGACCCTTGTCGAAAATCAGTTGTCTATATGCTGATGATTTTACTCCTGGGCTTTCTATTCTTTTCCACTGGTCTGAGTGTCTATCATTGTGCCAGTACCATGCTGTTTTGACCACTGTAGCTGTGTAGTAGGCATTGAAATCAGGTAGGGCGAGTCCTCCAATTGTGTCCTTCTTCTTGAGGAGTTCTCTGCTAATTCTGGGTTTCTTCCCTCTCCATATGAAGTTGGTGGTCAGTTTTTCCAATTCTTTGAAGAAGTTTGAGGGTAATTGGATTGGTATAGCAGGCCAATACATTTCTAAGGGTTATGGATTCTACTTCAGAATCGTTCTCAATCTCAATCCCAGGGCCCTCTTCACCATTGCTGGCTAGACCTGTTCACCTCTTGCCATATATGTGTGTGTGTGTGTGTGTGTGTGTGTATATCACACACACACACACACATATGGGTTTATTGTAAGTCTGGGTCTGTAGGTTTCTCGGGTGGGAAATGTCTCGGTCCTTGGCTACACACTAGAAAGAAATTCACACCAAAGCCTGGTTGGTGATCCGAGTGGGTTTATATACAGGAGAGAAGAAGGTTCCGGCGTTACAGTTAACTGAACACGGGCACCCTCATGACACTGCACACCCAGCCCTGCTGAGCGGAAGGCAGAGAAGCAGCTGAAGGGAAGGTTCCAGCCTTTTAAGGGCTTTCAGCTGTGAGGCGTCAATTAAGCTCTCCTGGCTTGGCCTTGAATTGGTGCATGCCCTTTAGCCTGCATTGGCTTCCAACCTCCTGTAGGGGGCCCCCTAAGCATGGAGAGGAACAACCCCTTGTCTTGCTACCTAACAGGTCTACATTCCTGTATGGTTACATTGAGATGGAAGTAGCCCCTTTAGACAGCCTGTGAGGTTCACCAGGAGCCACAGGCCCCAGCGTTCCCTGTTACCACCTTAAACCTTAAACTACTGTTGGAGTTTATATTATTTGTGCGGGTCTGTGGACATGGAATGTTTCCATGCCAGACCCTGAAGTTGCACAAATAAGCATCCAGAACAGAACTCATACAGGCTCTAATAAGATGCTCAGATGCTTCTTGCTAGGATGAGAATTCATCGAAGTTTGTGAGCAGTTCAGATCTTGTAAGGGAGAACAGGTCAGTAGTGTATCCAGAGAAGAGAGCAAAGGTCAGGGGAAAGGGAGGAGGCCCACAGACATCTGTGCTCTGTGTTTGGCCACAAGACAAGAAACCAGGTCTCCCTGAAAAAGAAAGCAGAACAGCAAGTCCCTCGGAACTAGGACATCTTTAAACCTGACCTATACAACACTCGGCTCAGGGAGGCGCCTTGGAAAACCGTAAAAGCCCGAAAAGAGGGACAAGGAGGAAGCCCAAGTCTTTGGTTTTCCCTGCTGTGCTTTCAGTGTTGAAATGTCTGTGCACGGAGCCTTTGAAATTTCAGAATCAGAGAGTGGATTCATAAGCCAAGCTCCTGCTTTATTCTTCAATGCATTTTAGCCCAACTCCTCCTTGGTGACACATGTAACAGAAATTCTGGACTTAGGAGCCACTTGGTCCTTGGACACTAGGAGATTACAGTGGAATCTGAAACAGGGCTCTAACCACCAACTGGACTGGCCTAGGAAGCCCAAGTATTCAGTCTCGCAAACACCAACCTCCCGTTGCTCTTCATCTGCCTCCACCTTGTTCAGCTTTAGTTGTCCGTGGAAGCGTTTGGCACCCATCTGATGCTTCAGAACCCAGAAAGGAGGAAAGGTAAAACTGGGATTCAAATGAAACAAGATGTGCCCGGGCACACCAGGACTTGAGGATGATGTTCCCACTCAGAGAATCCAGTCCACATAGAAGACCACATGGCCAGCCCCACGATGAGACAAGACACCCCTCAAAGACCCATAGCCTTAGAGGGGACAACACTGAAGACACAGTGTGGGAAATGCGCCCGAACTAATCCTGCCACACCGAGGCATAACACTAAGGGGGTACAGCAGAAGAGCAAGAAAACGAAGCATCAAGGTCCCCAGGGAATGCCAAAGGATGACTTTGAGGCCAGTACTTGGTACACCAACAGACTGGACTGGAAAACACTCTTAAAGGCCAACAAACCGACCTTGAACTAACGATGAGCCACTTCTTTCTTGTTGAGTTGTTTTCATTCATTGTCATTGGATTTTGGTTGTTTTGTTGCTTTTAGTGCTTGGTTTTGCTCTGTCTTGTTTTGTGTATGTTATTACATCTACAGGTCTGTCTAAATAAGATAGGCTGGACGAACAATCTGGAGGAGAGAAAACAGGACCAACACTTCTGGGGAGACATGGGAGAGAGGGAGGTGTGGGGAAAGGTAGTGGTGTTAAGAAACCCAGACAAAAGGGAAGAACAGGTGATGCAAATCGGTGGTGAGGGGGATGTAGGAGGCCTGGTAGGGAGTGATCAAGGGAAATGGAACCAATGGAACCAAGAGGAATTACTGAATTACTGAAGCACAAATGAAAAGTGAGCATGGCAGTGGGCCCAAGAGGCAAATCAAAGGGAATAGAAAAGCAAGCTAGGAAGCAAGGGTCAATTATAGAGGTTTAAAAAAAGGCATGTACATATTTAAATATATGAGCATGGGGAAATAGATCTATGTCCCTATATTTATAGGTTTTGTATTAAGGTAGCAGATGGACATTGGGCCACTGCTCAAGGACTCCCTCGTTGCAAAAATACTCTTCTATTAAATTGGCATTCTATGATGCTCACCTTCCCTACACGATCACTGAACACAAAGCAGGTACATAAGCAAATGTGGTGAAGAAAGCTAATGGTGCCCAGCTATCAAATATATAGCATGTGAGGTCTTAAAGGCTTAAAGGAAAACAAGCGCCCATCTAGCTCAGAAGAAACAAAGCCCACATGGAAGAAGCACACCAGCTTGTGTGATCATGAGGTTTTGAAAAGATTTGGTAGCAGGCATCATCAGAACAAAAAAAATCTTATCATTGCGAATGAGCGGGGAGTGCTGGGTACAGACACAAAGCCCATTTACAGTCCTCTGGACATCCCTAACAGAAGGGTGTCAGGGAGGAGATAAACCAAGACAGGTACCAGATAATAACGATGAAACACAGCTTTCCCCTAGTTCCTACATGTTTCCTATCTCCCACTATCATGATCCCAATTCTAATTTACAAATCAGGCTAGACTAGAGAATGTACACTTGGACAGATAGGAACAGGAAACATGGGGAATCCAGGGTGGATGAGCCCTTGAGGACCAGTGTTATGAGTGCAGACTCGGGAAGGGTGGAGGGAGGGTAGGTTGGAAAACGGAAACCGTATACAGGGATCTACATTTAACCTCAACAGAAAAGTGGGTGAAGGAACATCAGACAGTGCAAGATATGAGAAAATAATTAGTAAATTATCAAGGGTAGCTCGAATGGAGGGGGAAAAATGAGGAGCTGAGGCCAGGGGCTTGGGTGGGGTGGAGAGTGGATATTTTGAGAATAATGAGGGCAATGAATGTACAAATGTGCTTTACACAACCGATGTATATATGCATTGTGGTTAGTGTTGCATGAACAATTTAAAAAAAGGTCTGGACAGAGGGCACATGCAAGGATGATCTCAGGCTGGATTAGATCAGCAAAATCACCTCCTGGAGTTGCCTCACCCTGTGTCTATTCCTGAGTCAGGCATGAAGCTTAGGGCCCATAGTCCCAGGAGCTGGACAGGGAGGGAGGCGGGGTTCTGAGGTCATTCCATAGGGGCAATGGCCCTCCTGTCCTGCCGGGCCCACCCTCCTTTGTAATCCTGCTGGCTGGAGCACGGCTTTCATGGAGTCCACACCATGGGAGCTCTACTACTCATGGGGGATTGGCAGGAAGCCTCTGCTTATGCGCACACACCACCACCTAGCTGGAGGATCTCTGTGAACAAAGCCTGAGGCAGACAACAAGCCCACTAATTGATGCTGTAAGAGATACAATCAGCATCCAGAAACCTGCAACTGGGAGTAAGAGGCAGCATACTTGGCCCCAGCCACTCCCACTGCCATCTTCAAGGAGTGACATTCTAAAGCAGAGGGTTTTCAAAAGGCACTGCCAGGACTGTGGAATGAGCAGCTCATTTGTGGACATGGATACTGTGTGATCCAGAAGTATTACCTCTTCCTTTCCATTCAGGTGAGACAAAAAAAAGTTCCAAATAGAAAGCCATGCATCTAAACAGTATCCAATAGCCACTCATGTGCAGTGCTGCTGCCTCCAAAGAGCTTTCCTAGGTTTTTCTCTCTGTGGACAGATATACCTTGGTCCTTGGCTCTGCATGAGAAAGAATTCACGCCAAAGCCAGGTTTGTGATCCAATTGTGTTTTAGGAGAGATAGGGAGGCATGGTAGGCAACCCTGGTGGACCCCAGTGGCTGAATTGAATTTACTTGGCCTAGGTGGGTCAATGTGGGTGCAGCACCCACCCAGGTGTACCTGGCCTTCCTGACTGGAAACCTGGACCTCTGAGCACGCTCGGTGTGCCACTCTTTCCTGGGTGGCTAGCTTGGCCCTCTGAGCATGTATCATGGACAACCTAGTCCCTATGCTAGCTACCTAAAATTTACACCCTGAAGAGATATGGACCCAAATCTTTGGGGTACAAGGCGACGACATCTTTAGGTCCTTCCTGCTGCCAAAAGGGTGAAGTGGGGCTTTGGGTCCATACCCTTTCTACTCTGCTGGGAGGGGTTGTCCATTCAGGTCTAGGATGGATAAGGTTGAGGTGGTCCAGGAGATGGTGGTCCTAGAGGTGGCACACTTGGTTCAGAGGGCTTGGTAACTTGAGAACTTCTGGAAAAACAAACAAACGGACAAGAGGGTGAACAGTTTAACTGAGACAAGGCTAGGCTTGTGAGGTGGCAGTGCCCTTGAAATTAGGTGAGTGTCACAGGAAACAAAAAAAATCTTAGGATTATCAGGCATGTGTGTTTGTTCGTTCTAAGTATAGGCACGGGAGTAAAAGCATCCACAATTTCCCCTATGAGGGTACAGGGTTTGGGAACTACTGGGTGCACTGAGATCACTGTTTCATTTATGATCCTAATGTTTGGACCCACTGCTAAGAACCATGCTTCTATTTAATCCTATTATCCCTCAATTATTAACTTTGGTCAAACAAATTTTGTTTTCATTAATTACTTTCATAGTTATCTATCTATCTATCTATACACACACATTTAATTGAATGGAATGAAAAGGTCATGCGTTATAGCGTTAAATTGTAATATTGGAATACTACAGCGGGAGTCAACAGGGATCAAAAGAAAGTAAGTGTCTGAGTCATTTTTAATTTTCTTGGCTTCAAATTGAATAAAAGACTTGTAAATTACCCAGAGACCAAATTCCCATGGTGCCTCCTACAACGGGTAGAATGTTCAGGGATGTTTCAGGGCTGGGAGATTAGTAACCCCTAAGTCCAGGATCCCTTAGGGCAGGGGTCCTCAAACTGTTTACACAGGGGGCCAGTTCACTGTCCCTCAGACCGTTGGAGCACCAGACTATAGTTAAAAAAAAACCAAACTATGAACAAATTCCTATGCACATTGCACGAATCGGCTACTAAGTAGGACATGCAGAGGCAGCAAAAACACCCTGAGGGTGGGATAAATGTCGTCAGGCCACATGTGCCCCACGGGCCACAGTTTGAGGATGCCTGCCTTAGGGGTTCCTGGGTGCACTGGGGATGAAGGTCTCTACTGCTCCTCAAAAGGAGAAATGCTGTAACTTCTGGCATTTCGGCCCACTTTCCAATCACTTTACAAAACTGTTCCAGGTGAATCAGGGTTAGAAGGGAAAGTGTACCATTCTCTGGCCACCATTCTCCTTTCTCAAATAAAGTTGCATAGTGTATCAGCTTTTGTTTGTCTAGCCTCTGTGTCAACTCTATCCCAATTGGACAGGATTCATGCAAGGGGGCAATTCCTGAGTATGAAGCTGCTAAGTCCCATCTAGAAAGCACAAAAGAAGGCTATGTAGAGCTTGCTGCCTCAAGGTCAATAAACCCCACTTGAGAGCGAGCCCTTTATTGCCCTGAATCTGTTGCCTCAGGAAGATGCCCCAGCAAGAAGTAAGGGATCAAAGACAACTCACTGAGGTCGACTTTAAGTCCAACCATTATTCTAGACAAGCTAGGAGAACCACTGCTTGGAATGGCCCCACAGCCCTCCAAGATGCCTGCTGGCGGGAGCAGACTCTCAAATCTCTGAAGGGAAGGGGCATCTGGAAGCTCAGGGAACCTTAAGGGAATTGGAATTTCTGTCTGGAACATCGTGGCAGTGGAACTGTGTAGTAAGAGCTTTCCCCAAAAGTGCCTTAAGCAGCAACACTGAAAGCCTAAAGGTAACAGTTACACAGGAAGGGTTCCATATGCCATTGGCCTAAGCCTGGGCCACGGAAAACCAGCCTGTAACAAGGAACAAACCTACACTGGTAGAACACTAACACTATAACGCCTCAAGTTTTAAATTCAGGAAATAATTTTAAACATTTTTATTCTTTACTTTCATAGTTATCAATATGTATATATGGCATTCAAATATATAAAACGTGCAATGTTTTTGAAATGTAACCAAATTGTCACATTGATAATTTATAAGTTTGGTACTAGATAAGTTTCAATTAAATGTTATAAAAATGTTGTGCTGGGCATTATAGGGCTAAAGCAGCTTGTTTGAAAAGCCAGGAGAAAGGGAATGGAGGGGAAAAGGGAAATATTTGGCTCCCAGGACAAGGCAGGGCTAACTCCCAGGTCTATTCAACCAGCTCCCTAGGCAGTGCCCTTCCACATGTTTGGGCTGGTGGGCACCATCTTGGCCAGGGTCACAGGCCCCGTTTCCCCATGGCCACAATGGCGGCTATATAGGATCTCTGGGAAAAGCTTAAACAGCCTTGACAAGAGTGAAGCCATTATGAGCTGACAGAAGGCACCATGTAAAGTAAATAAAGTAGCTATGAACTGTAAATGAACTAGCTGATATAGGGGAGGTAGGCTGTGCAGATGTGCCCAAGGGAATGTCCCAAAGGATATGGATGCTCAGAAGATTCGCGAGAGCGACCAGAGCAGTCTTTGTTCAACTAAGAATGACTAACTGCAACACCCTGCTTCTCTACTCTGCCTGCTTGCACACCTGCACATTGCAAAAGTATAAAAACCTTTGGACAATTAGACTGGGGCTGCTCAGGAAAAAAAAACTTTTTCTGTTGAACTTGCCAGCGGTCGGAGTAGTTTTCTTTCTGGGAATGGAGAGTGGCTACAACATTTCGAGGTGCACCGTGATCCAATTGCCACTGTCTGGGCTTGCTTAGAAAGGAAACCTCCTTAACAGGAGTGCTCTCCCCAGAACTACGGATTTCTGATTTCTCTAGGCCAGGGGTCCTTAAACTCTTTAAACAGGGACCAGTTCACTGTCCCTCTCTGATCAGTTGGAGGGCCGAACTATCGTTTCAATAAAACTATGAACAAATTCCTATGCTTCCTGCACATACCTTATTTTGAAGTTTAAAAAAAACACACAAACAAACGGGGCACAAACACTCGGCGGACAGGATCAAGGTCCTCGGCTATCCGCATGTGGCTCACAGGCTATTGTTTGAGGACCCCTGCTCTAGGCGCTCACAAAGAGAATGTAGTTTCAGCCCTAAAGCCTGGAGACTCCGCAATTTGTTTAAAGGTGATTGGACAGAAGGAGTTCCTGATTTGCCCATGCAAGACTCGTTTTCCCTTCCCCTATTTCTCAGAGTTCATAGTTATGTTTATGGGGAACCAGGACATCCCTATCTGATCCCTAAAATTGATGCGTGGAATGACATTGCCACTAATAAGCCAGCATAAACAAAAGACTTACTTCCTCCTGCAACAGAAAGGGTTCTTGTTTCAAGATTTCAGGAAACATGGCAGGACCAGAAAAAAAATAGACCCAAGGTCCTAAAACCACTAAGGTGGAGGCTGCCCTTCCCCAACCCCTCCCCATACCCCTCTGTCTCGGCTTTATTCCTTTTTGCAGGAGGACTCTGGGAGTGGGAGAACTAGCTTACGACCCTTCATTATCACTGCCACCCTGTCAGGTGCATGGGGCTGGAGAGAGAGAAATACTCATAACTCCTTTCTGAGTCCACACCCCAACATACACTAGGGCTGGTATGGGATCTCGACCGCCCCACCCCCCAAGAAGGATGATTTGGCAGCAGCCATTCTACACTCAAGGCAAGCAGCCCCAACACCTGGGGAAGACCCCTGAGTCCCTTTTTGGGTATATATCCCCTTGTATTCCAGTGATTTGTATAATTGGAATCAACAAAATCCCTTTTTCTGACAAAGCAGGTCTGATTCCTTGATAGAAACGGTTTTCCATATGCATTAGCCCACCTCCAGAAATTGCCAGCAACTTCTCCAGGTGCTGTTCACAACACAGGTACAGTAGCCCTGCCAGAGAGAGGCCCAGTAAGCAGTCAATGGACATGATGGTCAGACAGCAGGCACTCCCCATGTGAGGGAAACTCTTTTTGCCACTGCACGAAAAATGTGAGATCCAAACTCCTTGCAAGGCACAGAAGGCCTAACCAGGTATCACCAGTTTCTCTTGCAGGCCCTCAGTGGAACAGCTAGAAAACCTATGAATTTATCTAAGGTCAGTGAGAATTTTCAGGCTCTTACAAGAGAATGTCTGCGTGCCTTTTTAGAGTGACTGATGGAAGCCTACGGGCTTTATATCCCTAACGGCCTGGAGGCCCCGAGAACAGGAGGGCAATAAGTATTGCCTTTATTACTCAGTCTGCCTCAGACATGAAAAAGAAGTGGGAAGGGTTTGACGGGAAAAATCTTAGTGATTTGGTACAAGTGGCTCAGCGGGTGTGTAACAACAGAGATGATCCTACCACGACAGAGACAAAGAAACTAGTTAAAATACTAGTAATTGCCATGAGAGACCCCAGAGACTCAGGAAAAGGAGAGCATGGCCCACTTACGGAGAGACTGACCTGTGGGCACCGCCAAGCCATGGGGCAGGATCAATGTGCCTACTGCAGGAAAGAAGGACATTGGAAAAATCAGTGCCTTGAATACCCCAGGAGAAGCAGACAACCCTCCAATAGAGAGGACGGGCCTCATCCACACCTAGAAAATCCCAAGCAAGAGACAATAATGCTTGAAGAAGCTGAATGAAGGTGTCAGTGCTCTGTTTCACTTGGTCCCCAGGATCCCAGGCTAACTGTCCAAGTAGGAGGCCAGCCAGTCAATTTCTTAGTGGACACAGGGATTACCTTCTCAGGTTCAGAAAAGAGTACAGGCAAATTGTCAAAAGGAAAGATTTGAATTACTGTCAGCATATGATTGCTTCCAAAAATAACTCACACCAGAAGATTTGCATGGAGGTTAGGTGGGTTTCTCAAGACATCATGATAAAAAATATCTGTCTGCCCTTTGTCCCAGTTAGCCATATGATTTTTATGGCACTGGCCCCTGGCTTGGCTGTTGAGCCATGGAAACTGTTTTTGCAGGACGTGAGGCGGTGGCCTGTGGCCATCAGTGGAAGGACAAAATCTCCACAGTGGTCTTCCTGTTTCAATTTGGAGCCACCTATATCACCTCTCGGACATTATTGTTGTCCTGGGCTCAGAATCGCCACCCCAGGTCTAGAAGGCACCTAACAGATCCACACTATTTGAATCAGGCTCTGGTTAGCCCCTATCGATCACTTGGTGACATGGGAGTCTGGACAATGGAGTACCTTTACTTTTCGGATCAGAAAACTAACTAAAAAAAACACAGGTGTTGACCCAGAGGCACACAACTGGTTAAAAACAAAGCCAAACTTACAACCATTTTCTGGAGCCAGAGTTCTGAGCCCCTCGTGGCTGTGCCCAGCCGAGCAGTCCCTCTCTCCTGGACACACCAAAGATCTGAGCAGATATTCCCCACAACCCCTCCCAAAGATTTTATTTCAGAGGATAGCATTGAATTTGCATCTCCTGGACAGAGACATTATCTGATCAGAGCACACAGAGATGAAGGGGAGAAGGGGAGAGTGGAGCACATCCTGTCCCACCAGACCTTGAGGATGATGTTCCCACTCAGAGAAGTCAGTTCACATAGACGACCACATGGCCAGCCCCACGACGAGACACAACGTCCCTCAAAGACCCATAGCCCTAGAGGGGACAACACTGGAGACACAGTGTGGGAATTACCCCCAAACTGATCTCGCTACACCGAGGCATAACACTAAGGGGGTACAGCAGAAGAGCAAGTAAAAGGAGCAGCAAGATCCCAAGGAAATGCTAAAGGTGGACTTTAGGGTCAGGGTTTGGTGCCCCAAAAGACTGGACTAGAAAACACTTCTAAAGGCCAACACATAGTCCTTAAACTATCTATGAGCTTTTCTATCTTGTTGACCTTTGTTTTCTTTTATTGTAATTGGATTTTTGTTGTTTTGTTTATTTTGCTGCTTGGTTTTGTTCTTTCTTGTTTTTGTGCATGTTATTGCCTCTGCAGGTCTGTCTAAATAAGATAGGCTGAACGAACACTCTGGAGGAGAAAAAAAAACGGAACTAGCACATCCTGGAGGACATGCGAGAGAGGGAGGTGGGAAGAAAGGTAGTGGTGTTAAGAATTCCAGAGACAAGGGAACAAAAAGTGATGGAATTCGGTGGTGAGGGGGATGCAGGAGGCCTGGTAGGGCGTGATCAAGGGTAATGTAACCAAGAGGAATTACTGAAACCCAAAGGAAGACTGAGCATGACAGTGGGCACAAGAGGAAAATCAAAGGGTATAGAAGAGTGAGCTGGGAAGCAAGGGCCAGTTATAGATGTCTAAATAAAGGCATGTACATATATTTACAAAGGGGCATGGGGAAATAGATCTATGTCCATATGTTTATAGATTTAGTATTAAGGTAGCAGATGGACATAGGGCCTCTGCTCAAGGACTCGTTCATTGCAAGAACATTGTTCTATTAAATTGGCATTAAACGATGCTCACCTTCCCTACACCATCACTGACCACAAAGCGGCTGCATAAGCAAATGTGATGAAGAAAGCCGATGGTGTCCAGCTACCAAAAGATATAGCGTGTGGGGTCTTAAAGGCTTGAAGGTAAAGAAGCAACCATCTAGCTCAGAAGCAACAGAGCCCACATGGAGGAAGCATACCAGCCTGTGTGATCACAAAGTTTCAAAGGGATAAGGCAACAGGCATCATGAGAACAAAAAAATCTTATCATGGAGAATGAGAGGGGACGGCCGGGTATAGACCCAAAACCTATTTGCAGTGCACTGGACATCCCCTTACAGAAGGATCTCAGAGAGGAGATAAAAGAATACAGGGTATGAGACAGCAAAGAAAAACACAACTTTCCTCAAGTTCTTTTTTTTTTTGTTTTTTTGCGCACCCCGCGGGCGCCTGGTGCCGCCCCCTCCCCAGTCCCGCGGCGGCGGCGGCGGCTAGGGGCCGGGGGGGGGGGCGCCAGGGAAGGGGGCAGACACCAGGGGCAGCGGTGGCGGCGGCGGCTCCCGGCGCCATCTTGGGCTGATCGATGAATTGAACAAAGAGGATCAATTTCCGATCAAGCGAGTTATCAATGGGGGCCGGGGAGTGAGAGGGACTTGTCCCTGAGTCGGCCCCGCTTTCCCCGGCACCCCCCTCCTCCCCTCCGCCGCGGCTCCCCGGCGGCAAGGCAGCCCGGTGCCCCCCCCCGGGGAGGCCGTGACCGCCCGCAGCCCCCACCCCCGAGCGAGAGGCCGAGAGAGAAGCCTGACCTGCAGCTGCTGTAAATCAAAACGCTTCCAATATTGAAACATAGATCCCACATTGGCCGCCATCTTGAGACGTATTGAGAAGGAGTGAGAGGCTGATAGAGAGGGGGCTGGAGTTCAGGAGCCGCCAGGAGGCAGCAGGCGGGCGGCGCCAAAACCCGGCCTGCAGCCGGCCGCCGCAGCCGCCACAGAGGAGCGCGGACTCCTCCTCACGGCGCCACCGCCGCCAGGGCGAGCGGAGCCGGAGTCGGAGTCTGAGCCCGAGGGCGTGGCGGCCGCTGGCCCGGCATCGCGCGCGGCCGCCCGGCCACGCCCCCCACCTGCGGCCGAACGAGCGACCCGCTCGTGACCCCCGCCCCTCCCAACCCCCAGCCCCGGCCGGCGGCAGCCCGGCTCGGCGCGGCCCGGCCCCTTGAGGGCGGCGAGAGGGGCGCTGGAGGGCGGCGAGAGGGCAGCCCCACCGCCCGCCGAGGCCCAGGCCGGGCTCACCTGGCGGGGGGGGGGGGGGCGCGGAAGGAGGGGGCCCTGGCGGCAGCGGAGCGCAGGCCCCCCGCCCGCCTCTACGCCCGGGCGCTGGGTGACGGCGACGCGCCGGGGGTCGTCGGTCGTCCTGCTGGGCGCCCGCCCGCCCGCGGAGCCGCCGCGACCACCTGCTTGAGCCCAGACCCCCGCACGGCGCAGGCCTCAGCGCACCCGCGCTTGTGCCCGAAGCCTTGACCGTGGGCGGCCCCGCCAGCCGGGGCCTCAAGGACCCAGCACCCCAGAGCGCCCTTGCTGGGGGAGGGCAGGGGCATGGGGAGGCATCAGCCCCTGACCCTCTTGAACTTGCACCCGCCAGCGTCCCACGCTGGGGCCCCAGAGTCCCCTCTCAACACCACCCGGTGACCCAGGGCCCCCTAGCTGTCACCGCCGACTTGGTACTTAGGAGACATGCTCTCTGGAGGCGGTTGAGGCTTGTCTTGTGGCCAATAATCATCTCCTATGCCTTCCTTTCCAGTCACTAATTTGATGTCTTCACTTAAAGAAATGCCCATAAGTTGAGGTTTCAGAGGAGAGCTCCTTGAGCTCCCCAGACAACAAGGGGGCCGAGTGTCACCGTCATTATCCTGAGCTGGGAGGGAACACTAGTGTTCCAGAGGCTGGGAATCCGTCACTGCCTGCCCACAGCACAGACAGAGCAGGTGCTGGTTATAATTGTTTCTAGACGTCCTGCCATGCTCAGTTGAATGTCAAAGCCATAAACGTTGCCCGACTACAATCAAACTGGAGTACGCAGACATTTCTGCATCATTGCCGGGTGGAAATACACTGAGTGGAGTTGGATGAGATGGCAGCAAGTGCTTAAGGAGGGGGTGCTGTGGGAATACCAACAAGATGACTGCTAGTCTCCATTTCCTTCTCTCGTCTGCTTTGTGTTTTCTTTCAGGACCAGAAGAAATGATGCATATGTAAGGAAAAAAACTTTTCATTTCCAGAGGAGTTTTCCACCCCACAATCTACCCGCAGCCTCCTTTGAGCAAGCCAGTAAAAGCTTTTTTTTTTTTTTTTTTTTTTAACCTGCCTTCTCACTATGACAATTTCCGGAGCTGCTATGTGGCTGTGTTTAAAAGTCCCCCTCGGGATCCAGAGTGCAATCCATATCACAAAGGCATCCTCCCAGTCCTAAATAGCAATGTGACCTCATTTCAGAAGGTTGTTCTTGTTTCCATAGACCCAGAATGGAGTTTAAGCTGTTGATCTTGACTGTGGTTGTCGACTCAGGCTCTCATGGGCACCTCATGGGCAGTGGAGCAAACTGTGCCAATCTGTGCTACCACCAGGACTGGGAGAGGAAGCCAACAGTGGTGGGCCATTGGTCAATGTGTGGATGGGGATGATCAGGTCTTTCTTCATTATTCTGTTTCAGTCTGGAAACACCACTGAAGCCTCAGTGTCGTAGCAACACACAAACCTTCACTGACAGTCTGGGGCACATTGGCTGCAAATCAAACCCGGGTCTTCCCGGTGAAAGACGATGAGAGGTCTACCACTGAAGCACCGTGGCCCTCACCTCAAACCAGGGCAGTCATTTCCGGAGTTCAAACCAGACCACAATGCAGGATGACTGAGATTGCCACCAGAATCTGATACTGATGCAGAAAAAAACCTAACTACCATTTTATTGACTCCCAATAGGACAAAGATCTGCCCCTTTGGGGTTTTGAGACTTTAAATCCTTACAGCAGGGGTCGCAACCTGTGGGTCGCGACCCCTTTGGGGATCAAATAACCCTTTAACAGGGGTCATCCAATTCATAACGATAGCAAAATTACAGTTATAAAGTAGCAATGAAAATAATTTTATGGTTGCAGGTGACCACAACATGAACTGTATTAAAGGGTGGCGGCATTCAGAAGGTTGAGAACCATTGCCTTACAGAAATAGACAACCTCATATTTCTCCCACGGAGGGGCTAGTCAGTTCAAACCCCTGACCTTGCGATTAGCAGGTTAATGCATAGTCCACTACACCACCAGGGCTCCTAATGATATAATAAGAGATACTATTGTTAGATCTCTCGTGGGAGAAATATACCTCAGTCCTTGGCTTCGCGTGAGAAAGAATTCACTCCGCAGCCTGGATTGTGATCCAAGTGAGTTTTTTGAGAGAAGAAGTTTCAGGTTTACACAGGCACCTCAGGGCCCCTCACCCCTGCACAGCTTGCCTAGAAGCTGTTGGAGAGAAAGTCACTACGTGGGCTCCAGGATCCTGCCTTTTCTTTCTTTTCTTAAATCGTTTTATTAGGGGCTCATACAATTCTTATCACAATCCATACATACATCAATTGTGTAAAGCACATTGTACACTCACTGCCCTCATTATTCTCAAAACATTTGCCTCCACTTAAGCCCCTGGCATCAATCAAGTCCTCATTTTTACCCCTTCCTCCCCCATCCCTCAAGAAACCTTGATAATTTGTGAGTGGTGATATTGGGAGGGTAGAGGGAGGGTGGATTGGAAAGAGGAAACCGATTACAAGTATCTTCATGTGACCTCCTCCCTGGGGGACGGACAACAGAAAAGTGGGTGAAGGGAGACATCGGAGAGGTCAAGATCCTGCCTTTTCAATTCCTCCACAGGGAGGCATGGTTGATGGTCCTGGTCAACCCCATTGGCTGGATTGAATTCACCTGGCTCAGATGGGCCAATCCAGGTGTAACACCCACCTAGGTGTACCACCCCTTCCTGGCCGGAAGTTTGAACCTGAGCATATGTAATGGATGACCCACTCCCTATGCTAAGCTACCTAACAGTATTTGCAAGATGCCGAGCAATGTTCTAAGCTTTTTGTATATAATAATTCAATTATTTCACTTAAGAAGCCTATGTGTGGACTCTATTCTTGCCTCATTTTACAGATGAAAAATCAGTGGCACAGGATGGTAAAGCCATGAGCCTATGACCACACAGTGAGGAAGTGGAAAGGAGAGATTTGAACCCAGGCTGCAGAGTCCATGCCTTGGGTGCCTACAGCGCCACATAGGACACAGGAAAGCATGGAGCAGACTCGGCGTAAGACCGAGCATGTATGTGCTAGGACTGCATGAGAGTAGCTGCTACTCAGATCCAGAAGAGAATACAAGGCTATTGCAAAAATTATTTTTGCCAAAAGAGGGTGGAATTCTGCATCTTGTGCGAAATCCCCCAACCTGCACATGGCACAGCTACTTCAGAAGGTTCCCAACAATGTGTGCTGTGTGGCAAACCTAACTGAGCTCAGGGGGAGCTGGTCTGTGGGTTATGTTACCCAGAAGGTGAGCAGTTTGAACTCACCAGCCACCACTCCAAGGGAGAAAGAGAAGGCTTTCTGCTCCCATGGACTTACAGTCTTTGAAGTGGCAGGGAGCATTTCCATGCAGCCTATGATTAGGATCTAGGAGGGTGAGGGTGGATGGAGTTGGTTGAGACCAGGCTTCAGGGCATTTCCCAGAAGGGCTTCCTGCAGTGACTCTGCCTTCAGGAATGTCTGGTGACCCTGAGGGCAGCAAAGTCCTAAGCACACTCAGGCAGTGGTTCTCAACCTTCCTAATACAGGTCCTTTTGTTGTGGTGACCCCCCCCCCGACCATTAAATGATTTTCTTGCTACTTCATCACTGTAATTTTGCTACAGTTATGAATTGGACGAGCCCTGTGAAAGGGTCATATGACTCCCAAAGGGGTCGCAACCCACAGGGTGAGAACCACTGCACTAAGGGTTCCCCTTCCGGGCAGCTCTACCAGTGTCTGATGTGCATAGTTCTGTGAGGTGAGAGAAATGAACTCAGTGTCTGCTTCTGGTGACAGTTGATGTGGGTGGGCTTTCTCCCTATGTCAAATCCCTCTCAAGCCATTTGTCACCACAACAGAGGGAGCCACACACATAAAGCAAGAAGAGGAGGCAGCATAGCAGGATGGTAAGCAGAACAAAGATTGAATAAGCACAATTCACTTCAATCATGAATCGGGTGCCCTTGAGATGTGAGGAAGACCCCAGTCTAGTGACATTAGATCAGGTTTAGGGATTGAGTGACGGGACCCTCTTGGCTCCCCTCAGCCCCTATCTTGCTTTCCCATTGACCCTGCCCCTTACATCGTGATTGGTCCTTATTCCAGCATGATGGTTGGTTTCATAATCACAACATGTGGGAATGTGTTAGTCGATAGGTTATACAGGCACAGTCTCTGGAATGGGTAAGTGAGGAGGTGTGACTGGTGACATGACTGGTGGAATGGATCATGTGAAGTGATTTGAGATCGTTGTTCAGACCTGATAGGTCATCCAGGCCTCTAGTTGATCCTGGCAGTACTCTAGTTTAAGGAAACAGAATGTTAGGCATTTAAGTCATATTTAAGCTTAAATTTTGAGCAATAGGCTGTGGCTCACAGTGAGAGTCTATGTGGAGACCCTAAATCCATTTTGAGGGGCCACACATTCAGCCACCATTGAGTTCTTTCCTACTGCTGACCGGCAGTGGAAAGCTTGCGTCCACTCCCCGGGCCAGACTCAGCGATATACGGTCGTGTGCACATCCCAATGAAGGTCCCGCTCATGCTCTCACAGGCCCTCCCGCAACTCCATGAATTGATCCGTCTTCAGGGACAGTTTTGTGACAAAGGTGTTTGTTTTCCATGTCTCATTTAAGCTTTCAGGAGCTCAGGTGGTGATGCTGGATAGTGTTGGACTATTAACAGCAAGATCGCTGGTTCGAAGCCACTAGTCATTCCACAGGAGAAAGATGAGGTTATTGCTTCCTGTAAAGGTAGCAACTTCAGGATCCCTACACAGAGTCACTATGAGTCAGAGTCAGCAGGACAGAATGAGTGTCATTTTATTTAAGTAACTGTGGCTGTGGGTCCTTCCGACACCATTGTGGCCTCATGCGGATGCTCTCCTTCATCCAGAACAGCGGTTTGTGTCTTTTTCTTGTGTAAAACATAGCAAAGGAGTTCCTAATAAAATAAAGTTGAATTGGGAGTCTTTTTTCCCTCAAACAAAGTAAATCCATAAATAGAAATGAGACTATGGTGCTAATAACCAGTTGGAGAGTTGAGAGAGCTGAACTCTCAATCCTGGTAGAAACCCATTGTGACTTTAAAAACTTGCTCAAGGTCATCCATAGCCTAGGAGGTTGAGTTGAGCAGACACAAAACAGATGTGTTGGGGAGTAATTGTGTACATTAAGTAAACAATTTATCTTTCTAAAGATTCTGTCTAAAACTTACTTTAAATAGTAAGTTTTCCCCTGGGCTAGGGAAAGGTCAGGGAGCTTAACCCCCTAGTATCCACCCCCTCTCAGCATTCATCATGTTAGGCCAGAGGAGCCAAATCACACCCACTACCCAGGGAGCACTGCTTCCAAAAGCCCATTGCCTGTGCCGGGGCAGAGGGCAGGTACCCGGACCAGAAATGCTGACAGAGTGGAACCAGCGGGCTCAGCCCCCAGCTTCCTGAGAGAGCAGCTGTGATGGTTCACTTTTGGACAAATGTCAATGCATGACTTGGGCAGCACGAAAAGCAGATGTGCAGAGGTTGTTCGCTGTATTCCAGAAGTTCACACACTCCCCGCAGGCTCTTTGGTGGCTTTCACCTTCAATCCCAAAAGGCCACTGCCGTCCAGTGGATTCCAACCACAGTGACCCTATATGGAGTTTTCAAGACTGTAAATCTTCATGGGAGCCAGCAGTCTCATTGTCCCCCTTGGGACAGGGAGCTAGCAGCCCGTTTCACCTCCAGGACCCCTTCCTCTCTAATTCTGGATCCAGTCCCTCCAAATATCCTGCCCTGCCCTTGTCTAGGCTTCTTAAATGCGTTCCATGCTGCTTATGTTAGTCTGGGTGCCTTAGCGAAACAAATCCACAGAAACGCGTATGTATAAGAGAGAGTTTTATGTAAAGGGTGAGTGCACATCAGGAAAACATGCCCGCATTTGCTTATGCACCCGCTTTGTCTTCAGCGATCATGTCGAGATAGGCTGGTGGCTTCTTCCATGTGGGCTTTGTTGTTTCTTAGCTAGATGGCCCCTTGTTTATCTTCCAGTCTTTAAGACCCTGGACACTATATCTTTTGATAGCCGGGCCCAGGGTGCTTAACCACTACACCACAAGGGTTCATTAGCTTGTGACTTATCTCCTGCCATTCACACTAGATGCTCAAAATAGCAGGAAACCAGGTTTCTCCTTTGTGGCCACACCAGGTACTGACAGAACCAAGAACAGAGAAATGCTTAGTTATATATCTTGACTATCATTAGCATATTATATGCCTGGCAATATGTAAGCCTTCGCTCCCCTGACCTCTCACAGTCTCGGTAAAATGAAGCTAATAAAAGTAGTGCTCTCACAAGCTTGGTAGGAGATTAAACAACTCACATAAGGGTACACAGCCTATCAACGAGGAGGCGAGATGAGGCAGTGTGTGGCTGCTGAACCCACACCCTTCACAACACCTGCATTAAAATGACTGAGGGCTATGAGGAACCAGACAGAAGCAGGTTCACACCCCAGATTGAGTCAATTTAACTGCCTATTGTGCCTGACCCTTCTATCTCTGATCTTAGAAATGGGGTTAACAACAACAAAACACTGTAGAAGAAATGTCCAGCAGATGACAGGCACGCGATTAAACAACAAAAAATAAATCACTTAAGTTGAAATTCGAACTCCTGGAAACCCCTCAGACACGTGCAGAAAAGGATTGAGCCCCATGTGGTGTTTCCAGTGCCCCCGTCTTCCCCCCTAAAATGAGCATTTGATAATTTAATGCCTGGATTGTTCCAAGCCCAAGACTGTGGAGAACTAAAGGAAAACCCAGCATTATGAATCTTTGAGCACAGCCCTGCTGGGAAACCGCCCTGCAGTCACTTGTTGATGAATGGAGGAGGGACAAGAGTAGGGAGAAGAACGAGGACTGAATGTGACACATAAGCAGGGATGGCCTACATTCCATAAAGGAAAAAACTCAAGGTCTGCTTTTCTGGTGCCGGAAAGTTAAAACCCATCTGGTGCAGTTGAAAAGGTGTGTGTGTGGAGTGGGGGGGGGGGTGTTAGGGAGGAGGGGCGATGAGTCCAAAGGATGAACTCCATCTGCAATTGTGTCCTCAACTGCTTTCCCCTGCTAGCCACACGATATTTGTGGCTGGCCTGCCCTGCTTTTGTTATCAAGCCCAGAGAGGGCAAGAGACTAGCTCGAAGCCACACTGCAAGTTGGCAGCAGAATCAGGCCGAGAACTCTGGATGCTTAGAAAGCTTCACACAGACCTGAGAAAGTACCAAGGGAAGACCTGTTCGCTAACTGGGCAGCACTCACTGCATGCCAGCGCTGTTCCAGTGCCCCAGCCAGGGCATTGCTCCCTGTGTCTGTGTGTCTTCAGTGATGCACACAGGTGACGGATTGGCTTTTAATAGCATGCTTGGAAGGTTGAGGCCACCCAGCGGCACCTAGAAAGAAGGGCCTGCAAATCTACTTCAGACCAAGCAGCCTTTCCAGACCCTGGGGAGCACAGTTCTTCTTGGACACACAAGGAGGCCAGGAGTTGAAGTTGATTCCATGATGTAGTTGATTCCATGGTTCCCGGTTGTAGCTATACCTAGAGTCCCATCCACATTCATGTTTATATCTCTTCACTCCATGGGGTGCTCATGGCTCCAACTCTTCTGAAGCAGACCACCAGGATTTTGTTTAAGAGGCCTCTGGATAGGTTTGAACTGCCAACCTTTTAGTTTGTAGCTGAGTGCTAAACAACTTGTGCCATGCCGGGTGCTAAGCTCAGAAACTCAGTCGGTGCTTCATGATCTCAGTTGGAATTATAGAGAGGGTCAGTGATGATCCATTGACTGCTGGGTAATTGTTGATGTAGTCTCCCTGTGCAGACATGTAAAGTACCTGAAAACTTAAAATCCAACTCATTGAGTGCATCATCCTGCCGTGCGCCAGCCCAGCAGCATGCTCTGCTGGGGACATTTGGCCATGCCTGGAGACATTCTGAAGAAGGGAGTCCCACTGCCATCTAGTGGGCTGAGACCAGGGATGCTCGCTTAGCATCCTGGTGCAGGGAACAACACAGCCCCACAAGAACGATGTTGGCCAAAATGTCAGCAGAGCTGCCACTGGGAAAATGGTCTAGTCCAAGCGCTGACCTTCGTAGAGGAAGAAAGCCAATCCAGAGCAGCTAAGTGACCTGCTGTGGGTTGCACAGCCTGATTCCAAGCCCAGTACTATACCCAAAGCTGTTACCACGCCCAAAATTAAACAGCAATAGCTGCCCAAAGGCCTCTTAGTTTGAGGACCAAGTAAGACAGTAAATGAGAAAGCCCTTTGACAAATGTGGCATGCTGCACAAACATGAGATGTTATTACCCAGGATCTTTTGATATATGTAAATAGATCTTGTACCAGGTCAGTTAATTTTCCAACTGCTCTATCTGAGCTTTCAGATGGCAGCACCTCTGTCCAACCCAGGAAAGGACTCCTGTGCAGGCTGAGCAGCCCTGGAAAGCCTCATGCCTGGCTTCTCCCACCCCTCAGCTAATCTCCAAGTGATTAATAAGGGCTCTCACTATGTTGTGCCTCCCAGCTGACAGATACTAGGCTATCAAAGCATTCGTATCACCTCCTTGATGCCTGAGGAGGAATATAGTTTCATGTGTGAGAGTGCCCCAACCCGCGGGACTCAGTTATTCGAGGGGTTCCAAGGAGGACCCAGCCTGAAAGAGAAACGGGCGAGAGAGAGGAGCGAGACCAAGCAGATTCTTGTCAAGGTCTGAGTTTATTGCTACACAAGCCTCTCTATAAAGGGTGAGGCAAACAAGGGAGTTCAAAGGGGAGATAAAAAAAAGGAAGGGCGGGGGTGTAGAGCACACAGGGCAGGCGGCCGCAAGTCTGCAGTTGGAATGTCCGGTGCTGGAGCAGACAAGGGTGGGCCATCTGGTGTGTGTCAGGGTAAGATAAGGTTGAGGTGACGTGGCTTTAGCCCTGCTGGGCAGGCAATATGGCCTTGGTTTTGTCAGGCTGATTATGCCCGGTTCCCAACATGAGAGAAGCCAGGAATATCTCCTCTCACAACTGTGCAGCAAACGAGATCAGATCTCCCAATCTGATTTTCAGCCCTCCTGTCTTTCCAAGTGAAGTGGATGGTCCATTTCACATTGTCTCAAGTCTTTGCACATTGCATGCCAACATTGCGACACAGGGCGCGGCTGTGGGTCTTAGTAGACAAAGCCCCCACCCAGAACCCTGCCCTCAGAGCTCCTTGGTCACCCTGCACAACGCAGGTCCAGGCCGGGCTCCACACTGCAAGGCGATCAACCCTGACCCTCCAGTGTGGCCGTCCTCACACGCTCCCACATCCACCTAGAAGGACTGGAGATGAGAGATTCCGGAAGCTCCCTGCCTCATCTGCCTCCCTCCCCAGAGCGACAGAGCAACTATAACTGATTAGGCAGGATGCAGCCTCGTTCCCAGTCCCCACCCTCTCTGGGAAAGCAGGGATGTCTGGCACCTCATCCAAGGCCTTTCCCCTGTGATCTCATTACTAAGGAGCTGCTCCTCTACCGCTCACCTCCATCACCTCATCTACATATGGGGGAGATGAGTATGTCTTCTTTGCTGCTCCTTCCCTGAGTCCACCCCAGGAGCTCCCTGAACAGATCACCAATCACTTCTCATTACACCTGCAGCAGCCGTCAGATACTGCTGAACAGAGACAGGCGCCTCCCCTGCTGCTTCCAGGCTCCAGTGCACATGTGCACACACACGTGCACACACATTGTACAGGCACACTCACATGGACACACAAGCATGCACACCCATGTGCACAAACTTTGTTCAGAGGTGGGAATTCTGCCCATTTTAGCCTCTAATATTGCAATCAGAGAGTGATAGAACAATGAAAGATGAAGGTGGATGAAGGAAGATCTATTTATTCCCTTACTTGTTACATAACCATTCAGGGCTCTTTTTTTATCCGTACAAACACACCACCACACCATCAACAATCATCAAGTAGATGTCATGTATGCAGTGCTGCCCTATTCAAGGCGGTGCTGAGTATGTGAGGAGGATTCTCTCTAAAGCACAGCTCTGAGGAAGTCTGTCTCCTTCGCACTTTTACACACACAGGGTGAGGAGCCTGCAGGAGGCTCCGTGCGTTGGGTGAAGCCACACGATGAGTGAGGAGACCGAGTGTGTAGCCAGGGGAGTGAGAGCGCAGAGTTCACCACTTCACCACCATGCTGGTGTGCACAATCGATGAAAGGGTGGCTGCCAGCAGCAGGACAGAAAAAAAGTAAAGCATGTAACTTGTGGTTTTATCTCTGGCTTACTTCCAAAAGGAATTGTTTTTGTTGTTCTAAAAAGCTTTATACCGAGAAAAAAAAAGAAAGAAAGAAAGCTTTATACCTCTATAAAAACAAAAGGCTACTGCTGTCAAGCACCTTCAGACTCAAGCCAGAGGAGAGCTCTCCCAGTGGGCTTCCAAGCTGAAAATCTTCACAGAAACACAGTACCTCCTGTGGAGTAGCTGGTTGGTTCAAGCCAGCAACCTGGCAGTTAACAAGTACGTCCCTTGTACCTGTAATACCTGTATAAAGTGTATTAAATATGAAATACTCCTGGTGTGTAATTTTAAATTGAATTATTGTGCCTGGAACTTTTTTTTTAATAGCTAAGAATGGTGAAATGAGACTCCTTTAGATGTTATGATAAGAATACACACTACACAGGGCTTGGACCCAACCCAGCTTAATTCAAAGGAAGGCAGATTTATTTTCTTCTGCTTCCCAGAAGGTTCCCCAGCAGAACGTGTGTTAAACAAAATTGTTTAGCTATGGAAAAGAGCAATCTCCTCTTGGGAAGATCCTGGTAGAAGGGGGCTTTGGTTACATATCCAGCTCAACCCAGCCCCAGAGGCCTCGTCATGTTTTATTTTGTTTTGCCCTTGACACTGATTGTCTTGGGAACTGTGGCCCCCGAGCAATGGCCAGGAAGTCAGGTCTTCTTGATGTAAATCCTCTAATATCCCCTACAATGATTTTCAGTGCCAATGGTAAGGCCCGCCCAGTGGCTGCCACATGCCCCTGAGCAAACACGTCAGAGCAGATGAGAGCATGAGACAGCATTTAAGAGAACGGTAGGCTGGCCTTGACTTAGCTGTTTGGCCTCTCCTCAGAAGTCATTTGTGACACTGACTGTCATGGGTTTCATTAAGAACAAGTCTATCTCTACCAAAGAAAACTGCAAGGTAAGAGGACTTTCAGCTCCAGCTACATATGTCTCCAAACTTACTTACATATTGTCCTGTTTTCAGAAGAAAAAAAATTTACTCAGTGCCTCCCGGGCAAATAAAAACTTTGGTACTACAACCTACAATCCCAGATAAAGTGTAGGTATCTGCTTTGGCAGCTCCCCTGGATCGAGCTGCTCCGGTAGCTCTCCACAAAAACCCTGTGAAGAGATGATCAGGCAGGATAGCCTAGTCTGTTCTGCAGAAAGAAGCTACCCCTGAAACCTCAGTGGCTTAAAATCTAGAAGTTTATTTCTTGTTCATGCAAATTCTGACGCTGGAAGGGCAATTCTACAGGGTGTTTGTCCTGCACACCGTCCGTCAGTGATTCGGGCTGCTTCACAAATATGGTGCCACCAGATCAAAAGGTGGATTCCAGGTCATCACAGAAGAGGAAGAGAGAAGTGGGGGTTGTGGATCAGTCTTTACATGCTTTGACACTTTAGTTGACATAGATCGCTGGATAGGGCTGCTTATATAAAGGTTATCAGTTCAAACCCACCTAGCTGTACCACAAAAGGAAGGGGTCATCTGCTTTCATAAAGGGTACAGCCTAGACAACCTCATGCAACAATTGTACTCTGTACCACAAGGGGTGAGCATGAGTCAGAACTGACTTGAAGGCAACAGGATTTGGGGTGTTTTTGTTTGTTTGTTTGGTTGGTTGATTGGTTTGGTTTGCTGAGTGGGAGGTGGTTCTACCTACAGCATATTAATCTGAAGTAGTCACTTTAGGTTTTTTTGTTTGTTTTTTGAGAGATGTGGAAAAGCTCATTGGCTTTAATGGGGAGTTAACTCTGCCGCAGACGGCCTCCTCAAAATTTCCCTCCCGCTTCATAAACTAGCAGAGATTTTCAATGAAGGAGCCTGCAGGCACCCGCTGGACATCTCCTTGCAAGGTCAGTCCTTTGGAGCCACTGGGAGGGAGAAAAAAGAGACTTCTATTCCTGTAAAGAATTCCAGCCCCAGAAATCCTCAGGGGGCAATTCTGCCCTGTCCTCTTGGGTCGCTATGAGTCCGAATTGAATTTATGGCTATGAATTGAGTTTTAATTCCATTCACTTACTGCTATTGACAGGTTGCTAGATTAGGGCTTGTCTTCCCAAATGCCAGCACTAAACGAAAATGAGCTGTCCGGGCCACAACAAAGGGGTTGGAAATAAATCAGGCACACTCATTAGATACCTATGGCAAAATTCAGAACTGAGTATGCTCTGACCCAAGTCATGTAGACCCAGGTGGAAGGTCCACCTGGTCATACAGAATAGGACTTCACAAAAGTGCACCAAAATCAACCAGTACGATCGACCAATGCCCTCCAGTGGTGTTGGGAGGTGATAGAAGTAGGCCTGGGCTCCTTGTCGCCCTCCCTTGTTCACGTGCTCTGCAAGTGGAGGGTGAGGCCCTTGGGGGTTCCTGCCGTGGCTCCTCAGCTGGTTCTGCACTCCTGCTCAGGTATTCCTCCCATGAAACCGCCATATTCAGCTGCAAACTTTCCCCACCCCTGCCATGCAGCCCGGCGTGCTTTCCGGAGATAGTGGGGACTTTTGGGGACTGCGATACCTGAAACTTTCTTTCATAACATTCACTTGGATTTACAAAAGTGCTTCTGCCATATGAATTCTTTCAGCGTTGCTAAGCAAGAACTGAGGTCAACCACCCCAGAAACCTAACACTATCAAGTCGATTCTGACTTATATCAATCTAGGGGGTCCTCAAACTATGGCCTGCGGACCACATGGCCCTCAGAGGACATTTATTCAGCATGCCGGGTGTTTTTGCCCCCTTTTTTTTTTTTACTTCAAATTAGGTATGTGCAGTGCGCATAGGCATTTGTGCATAGTTTTATTTTTAAACTATAGTCCGGCCCTCCAGCGGGTTTGAGGGACAATGAACTGGCCTCCTGTTTAAAAAGTTTGAGGACCCCTGAAAGGACAACGTAGAACTATGCCTGTGGGTTCCCGAAGTTCTAAATCTTTACAGGAGCTGAGAACCGCATCTTTCTCTGTGAGCCATAGCGGATTCCAACTGGCTGGCCTCATGGTCACACACATTCCACCAGGCTCCTTGAGCCTTAACTTGATAATTTAATGAAACGATACTTCTCCAAGTCACACTGTATCAAGGTCTATAATCTTGCTATTCTAATATCAAATTTAAAATAAGGAATATAGTTAAGCTCCAAATCCATAAGCAATAAGATCATTGAATCTCTTTGGACACTATTACTTAAAAAAAGAAAAAACTCTGTCCAATTATTTTCAGCACAGAAAAGCTTCCAGTGTTTACAGCTTAGTATTTAATTGCTTTTTCTCTTCTTCTTTTGCATTGGTGAATCATTTTGAGCTTATAATAATGTCAAAATAAATAGTTTCCAGAGCCTCCAGGCATTCACTGTGTAATGATCATTTAAAAGATTTCTTGGTTAGAGGGTCCTCAAAAGAATAAAAAGCGTGTCCGCATCCCTGGTCATTTCTATATTCAAAAGAAGAAATTGCTCATCAAATGCTACAAGCCAATTTCTTTCTTCAGCCAAACTGCCCATTTTAGCATCACTGAATTAAGCAAATGGTTCTACATTTCAAAGTCAACAATGATACTCTTTTCCCTTTAACACGAGCATCTTAAACAGCTCAAAAAATAGTCGAGCTCTTTATTATGGCTTTTCCTGAGAAAGCTGTTTCGTTGTTTATTTTATTTATTCATCTAGACTTTCATGTTAAGATTTGTGTATTTTAAGTTCTGCTAGTCAGGACATTTTAAATGGAGCCAGATTTTTTTTTATACTGTGTCTTTTAAAATATAATGAGACTGAGCAGTACATCCGTTAATAAAATATAAAGTCTTCCTATTTCTGTTTGTTTGTAATTTCCCTAAGGATAACTCTTAATGTAGTAAAACCAAAACCCGCCATAATGAATTACATTTGGTCTACTGGGGGTTGTGGCCAACCTTTTGATAGAAAAATCCAGAGACTCCCTTCTGCATCTCCTTTCCCAACCAAACCCCGTTGGCTGGAGGCTGGAAGGAAGAAAGAGGCTGGGCTGCTGGGGCAGGGTGGGGAAGGGGTAACCTTGCAGATTATTTCAAATTCTACTCTGAAGGCAGAAAGTTATCCAAATGAGATAGCTAGAGATTCACTTCCTTAGAAAAAGATTGAAATTAATGTGTCCCTTAGAAAAGCCAAAGGAAAAAAGTCGTTATTAATTTAGGCAATTGAAGAACTTTGAAAGCCATGTCTAGTACATTAAAACACCTGTCCCTAGAGCCCATCGGCCTAGGAAACTGAATTTTTATACCATGTAAAATAAAGGAAGGTCATTTCTTAGACTTGCTCAACAGAAGATTGTCATTTTAAACCGGTTACTGTAATGAGAAGCTGGGTTTTCGTAAAAAGGACTGAATGCTTGAGTCAGTGTGAAATGAAATTAGAGATGCATGTTCTGCGCATGGCGGCATTTCCGGAGGAGTCTGTGTTCCTGTGACTGCTCTCGATCTGTCTCGTGCCTTCTGGGAAACTCACAGCGTGGTGCCCACATCTAGTCTCTCGGACTTTCTTGCCAGCTTTGGAAAGGTGTTGAGTCTGTTGGATCTGCTGCACAGAGACAGCATGCAAGTGGACCCTTCCCACATTCCTCAGAGAGCAGCCCCCCAGTGTAAAGCTGTGGGTGAGGTTTGATGACCTTTGCCCCTTCATCATCCCGCATTCTTTGAGGGACCCAAGCGCTCCCCCGAGGCATTACCGGAGAAGCAGCTACCCCATAGTTTCCAGATGGTGGGTATCAGCCTGTGTGCTCATTGGGATCGCCAGAGAGCTGTCCAAAAGACATCTTTGTCCCATCTCCACTGAGTCCGATTTTATTGGCCTGGAATGCAGCCTAGGTGCTTGGATTTTTTTCTCTCTCATAAGTTTTTATTGTGAATTAGGTGAAGGTTTACCAAGATCATCAGTTTTTTATTCAACAATTCATACCCATTGTGTTTTATGCCACTTATTGCAATCTCCACAATATAATATGACTTGTTCCACTCCCTACTTATGTCTTCTGTTTCCCTTCCTCCTCTCTTCCTACCCTTCTGAACTTGGGCCTTGGATTAATACTGCCCTTTTGAGATCAAATGGTTTGCTGTTTTCAGGTTTGTGTGCCTCACTTGTGTAATTGCTCCCATTATAGACCAATCTATTATTTGGCTGAATATTGAACCACAGGTAGGAGTTCATTTTCAAACTTAGTGAATAAGGACCATCGTTTCAGAGGTTCTGTTAGTCCCTATCCAGCCAATAAGCCTGGTCTCTTTTATGACTGTGAATTTTGCTTCACTATCTAGGACCTTTTGATGTGATCCCTTTCAAAGAAGTTGGAATTGATAGTTGGAGATCATCTAGTTATTCTGTGCTCAGAGTCATGAAGTCTAATGTTCATGTGGTCCACTCACCACTCTTTCCTCCAGAGTGAGGGTGACAATACTTGCCACCTAGATGGCCACTTGTGAGCTTCTGAAATCCAGCTGCTACTCACCAGCATGGATGTCGAACATAGTCTTTACAGTCTAGGTAATGACAATTGTTCTTGGTGTCCTTCACAACTATAATCCCCAGCCCCCCAGCCCAATAAAGCACTCCCTCCAGTTGTTCGGTTATGCCTAAGGAGTTTTGATAACTTCATCTTCTGTGTGCTCCGGAATATTCAATTCCCTGGATGGTCAGAATGGTCAGTCAGGGCTCAGAATCTTGGTGTTAAGGCTTCTGGTGAGATCCTGGCACATCAGACACAGAGGTTGTGAGGCTAGAGGATGGGCAGAAGGGGATCATACTGAGTCTAACAAGGAAAGAAAAGGAAATGAAGGATATAAGCAATTAAAAGCAAGCGCATAAATAGATACAAATACACAGATGGCCCTTGCAACATTATTCCCAATCTCGCAAACGTGTCAACGGTCTAAATACCCATCAATAGGTGAATGGATAAGTCAAACATGTTGCCTACGGTATATACAATGGACTACTACTCAGCCATAAAGAGAAATGAACTCTTGACACAGGCTACAAGAGGAATGAACCTCATAAGCATTATGCTGAGTGAAATAAATCAGCTTCAAAAAGGACACATTTTGCTTAATTCCACTTACAAAAAATATCTAGGCTAGGAAAATGAATAGAGACAAACATCTCCCAATTGTTTCCAGGGATAGGTAGGAAGGTAAGTATGGTTGTTACATAATGCCATGTCAATTGGACAAATAAGTGAGGTGGAGTCTTTCTTATACCTATATGAGTGTCCTTGGATTTATTTCTCTAGTCAACCCAGCCTAACCCAGTAGGGCCTGGAGGGGAAGTGCCATCCCTGAGACGATACTGAGCTTCCATAAGGGTGATGACATAATTTTGGAATGGGTAAGGATGATATATGAACAACATGCAGAATGCCACTTAATTATAATCTTGTAGAGCGTGGAAGTGATGAATGTTTTGATGCATGTATATTTAGTATGATTTTTAAAGAGTGTACGCAAAAGAGCAATATGACAAGTCTGTGTTGCCATTTGCTGTTGCTCAGCTAAAAGCGATTCGGGCCTGTGTAGTTCAAAGGGAACCACAGAGGCTCAGGAGGAAAGCTGGTACCATCTCCAACTGAGACTTGTCTGACCAAATGCAGAGTCTCCCTTCAAGTAACTGACAGGTCAGAGGCAGCTCATCTCTGCTGCAGAAGCAATGATTTGTCTCAATTCCCAGACCACTGTCACAGCCAATTCTTGTTGCTCTCGGTGCCCCCCTTCCCCACCACAATAAGTCACTAGAAAGCCATGCTTCATTTAAAAACAAACACATAAAACCCTTCTGCCTCCATCCTGGCACTGTTTCAGCTTATTTAGCATCATAACATATGTCATCTGTTTCCCTAAACAATCTAACATGGACATGGCACGATGGGACTGATGAGTTAGGCAAATGAGAACCAGCCTGCCCTCTGAACACACACGATGGCATTTGACTTGCTGTCAGTAGATGCTGTCGCGTTTCTTCTCCTCTTTCATGGAAAATAAATACAGAAAAGAATGAGGACATGAAAAGGGCTGCAAGATGTTTAGCTCTGGTCTTTCTAGAAAGTGTAGAAAAAAAGTATGTGACCCCTGCCTGCCTTTAGATGCCCCACTCCTCTGGCAAACAAGGATTGCACACTGACCATGGACAAGACATCTGGATCTGGGGGGAGGATATAACAATTGCCCCCACCAGCAAAGAGTTTCCAGATTTACGGGACTACACAGGCCAGGGAGCAGCTCATAAAAAGAACAAGAAGAATCACAAAGGAGGGTGTGCTCCAGCACCACTTCGTCCAGCTGCAGGCACATGAAGGCAAAGTTTCTTTTGCTTTCAGTCAAGTTTATGATTTCCGCTGCATCCCTTACCAACACCTTCACGAAGATCTAGGTTCTTGGGTTGTTTCGCTCCAGGGCGGACATCTCCTTGGTAAAGCTTTATGGACAGCTCATGGTCCAAGAATTCCACCTATATGTTTTGAAAGGGGCCACGTTAAAACCCCTGGCTCAGACTTTCAGGACTGGGCACAATACAGCAAACCCACCATGGGGACAGCAGGATTTGGTAACACTCTCATCTCCATCACAACCTGGACCTGGCAAAGCTATTTTCTTCCACTCACCATCTTTCAATCAATATTTACTCAGCTATTAGTTGCTCCCCAGGCTCAGCATCAGAAAAGTGTTCAAACGTTACCGAATTGTCCATCTAATGGTAGAGGTCTGTGCAAGGGATATGAGAGCAAGAGGCTCAGAGATGATCAGTGGGTAACGAGAGAGGGATTCACCTTTATCATTTGTAGAAAGCCCCTGAGGCTTAGTCACATTGGCAGACTTTCCCTGGAGCAAGCAAATAAAGCTGCTCCCGGCTCAGCTCCATTCCTGATCTGGTCTTGCCATGAGACTATCCAGGCTTTGTCCCAACCCCACGTTCTGGAAACCACGAGTGGAAGGAGGTGAATCTTGGGGATACCATGGAAAAGAATGGGCATTGCACAACACTTCATTGTACTCATATGGAGCTTATGCAAAGGCCAAGAGATAGAACCAGGTGAGACTGTGAACAGGACAAGGTGATACTGCATGGTTTAAAATCAGAAAAGGTGTGCATCAGGGTTGTATCCTTTCACTGTTCTTATTCCATCTGTATGCTGAGCAATTTATACAAGAAGCTGGTCTCTGTGAAAAAGAACATGGCATCAGGATTAGACGAAGACCCATGTAATGTCATTGGGAACATTTTCTCACTAAAAATTTTAGGTCATGGCATCAAAAAAGTGTCATTTTAACCTAAATGGGTTTTTAGACCAGTGAAATAACAGCGAGAGTGAGTCAGCATTGTGCACAGAATTGAGCGATACTGGTTCTTTGGGAAATTCATAATCCAACACTGACACTGCTGAGATAAAGGATGACAGTGAGGAAGATTCTACACCTGAGCTCTGTGATGGGCCAACGTGGTGCTCTACTCTCTTCAGGAATGGATGAGCCAGCTCCACCAAGATTCCCCTTTACTGGAGCACCTGCTATGTATGTAGACGTTGAACACAAGAACGCTTTGGCGTTCCTACAATGATTTCTGACCGATGAGGTCATCGAAAAAATGATTATGATAGCCCGGAGGTTTACTTTCAGGTTTTAACCCCTCTTCAGTTAATTTCTGTGCATGGGGGAAGGTTTGGGGCTTGCTTCATTTTCCTACATACGGTATCTCAGTTTGTCCAACACCATTTGTTGAGCAAGCAGAATTTGTCCCTTTGGATATTTCTGTGTCCTTTTTCGAAGGCTAGGTTCCTGTTGACTGGTGAATATATGTGTAGCTTTTCTGTTCGTATCCATTGATCTATATACCTCTCAGTGTACCAATACACTGCTCTCCCTTAGGGAAAAACAACAACAAAAGTTGTATGAGCCCCTATATAATGATTTTTTTTAATGGACGATGAACTATTTTCCAGGCCAGCACTATCCTATGTTTGAGCACATTGCTGCAGCCACTGTGTCAAACCATCATGCCTTATAGCCTGCGGTACTCATGTTCAGGTATAGTGTTCTGCCATTCACAAGGTTCACACTGGCCAGTTCTTTCAGAAGTGGAAGACCAGGTCCTCCTCCCTCGTCTCTGTCTGGAAACTGCTGAAGTCTACCTGCAGTGAGTGACCCAGCAGGCATTTGAACTACTGGCTGCAAAATTTCCACCATTACAGCCAAATGCAGGCCACCACAGTACAACAGACAGTAACAGCATCTTAACACCACACAAAGGCTCCTCCCTGGGGAGACCACGTGTTCAGGCAATTGCTGCTGTTACACATGTAAGTGGGGGCTACATGAAGTCGCACCATCTCCTGTGGCCCTTCCAGGAACAGGCCATTCTGCTGTTGTTTCTACTGGACTTAGGCTCAGCTGCCAACCTGCCCTCTGCACGCATTCTTCTCCTTACCCTTCCATGTCACCTTCTCTTTGCCCAAGTCAATACTGCTGGTCAGTCACCTACTGGTGGATGCTTGCTTCTGAAGTTTCTGAACCACATTTCCCCATGGTTATGAGACATTGCTGCTGCCACTGCGAGCATTTAACAGGTTACTTTACACCTTCAATGAGAAATCTAGGGGAATAGAAAGAAAGCTTCTTCTTTCTCCCAAGGAGTGGGTGGTGGTTTTGAACCGTTTCCCTTGAGGTTAGCAGCCCAATGTGTAACCCACTACACCAGTAGAGCCTTGGTGGCACTGTCCAGCAATTATTAGACTGCTAAATATGAGGTCAGGGTTTCAAACCTACCAACTTCTCCTTGGGAGAACGATAAAGCTGTTACCATAAAAGACTGACAGCTCCAGAAGCCCTCTATAGGGTGGCTATGAGTTGGAATTTTGCGGTCATTTAGGGCTTTTTGGTGGCATGTGATTTTTTAGGGCTTTTAGGTTGTTTGTGGACGTTCAAGGTGTGTTTGGGGCATTCGGGTGGTTTGGGGTTTTTAGGGTGTTTTATAAGATTTTAGGGAGTGTTTAAGGGATTTAGGGGTGGTTTTTTAGAGTGTATAGGTATTTTTCAGCACAATATGGTGATTTTAGTGATGTTACAGAGTTCCTTAGGGATTTTAGGGTATTTTTAATATTATATGTGTTTTTTTCCCCCAGCATTTTAGGTTTTCTTAGGGCTTTCATGGTGTTTTCAGGGCATATATGGGGTTTAGGAATGTTTAGGGTTTGGGAATCTTCTAAGGATGATTTTTGGAAGTTTCACAGGTTTGGGTGGGCATTTGGTGTTTTTTTGTGGCTTTAGAGTGTTTATGGGATCCTGTCAATTTGCAGCTTTAATTCCGCAAAGAAAAGTCAGACAGCAAGCCAGAAAGGAGCAGGAAATGAAGGGGAAGCCCAGGCCACATGTTACAGCTGCCAAGTCCGGAGAACCTAGGTGTGGTCGTTGGCTACCTGGGACCGGGAGTGGGGCTGTGCTCCTGCCCAAGGGTGCTAGGGAGTAAACCAATCTCAGCTGGACGTTTGGCTTTTCTACTAATTAGCCGACTCCATGAACTTTCCCAAGGGCAGCTGGCGAATTGCCAGGGGAACCCAGCTAGACCCCCCACACAAAAGCACAGGGATGGTTACAGGAACAGGAGGTTTCACACAGTGGATGTGCAGGGCTTGGGGTCGGGATTGGGGGCCAAGGTGAGGAAGGGGCAGCAATAAGGCCTGGTCCCAAATAATCAGACACTGAGCAATAAAAGTACAAGGACTGCCAAGAGAACATGGGGACAAAGGATGGCTGGACTTCATTTGATATCTTTGGATGTGCTGTCAGGAGAGACCAGTCCCTGAAGGGACATCAAGTCCATGAAGGACATGATGCTTGGCAAAAAGTGGAGGACGGGCAATAAAACAGCTCGAACCAGTGTCTACATCAGTGGGCATAGTAACAATGGTGAGGATGGTTCGAGACCTGGCAGTGTTTTATTTTACTGCTTGTGTTTTTCTAGAACTGTCTTTCCTGGATGCACGAGGAAGGATAACTGTGCTTGTGGGAAGCAAATGCACAGTGGGCAGCGCTTTGGCCAACATAGGTACACCACCGGCACACAGTGCCCCCTTACTTGGCATCCAAAGTGACAGGATTTGTCTTTCCCCAGAGCTCTCCAGCCCTGGGGGAAGCGGCCCTGCCTTCGGCGCACCGCCAGGGGGCAGCACTGCTGCTCTCTCACTGGCTACATCTGTGAGGACCCAGAGAGCAGCTCCTTTCTGCTGCTCTCCTCTCAGACTTCTGCCAGAAGCCTTGGCTCGTCCTGGATCCTCCCTTGATTCCCACTCTGCACCTTTGGGGACGCCCAGCCCATTAACTCTCTCCCATCCTTCCTTGCTGCCTCTTGTCCAGATGCCTGAGCTGGGCTTCAAGTAGTTGTAATGTTATGCTTAGGTGAGATGTGTTCAGCTTGTTTACTGTCTGTATACAAGAAAAGAGTGCAGCCCAAGACATCCACCCTTTTGTTCCTCTATGGAAAGCCTGTTACGTGTCATAGTCTTCTCTCTGTGCAGTGCTTTCCTCTGCTGCTGATGCTTTTACATGAAATAGGACTCGGTGTGTCACCGCTACAGGAAATTATCTCTGAAAAAATAATATGCCCAGAACTCAGAAACAGTGTCAGCTTGCATCTGGCATCATGGAAGCATCATGGGTGTGTTTCCATTCATTCGCTCCTGAGTGTCACATGTTAAACTCAGTGCATAGCATAAACAGCAGCAGGCACAAACTGAGACAAAGCACACCCTTTGCTGTGAAGCACATTCCGACTCCTGGCTGCCCCTGTGCCACAGAGTAGAACTGCCCCGCAGGGGCTCCCTAGCTGTCATCTTTACAGAGGCACATGGCCACACCTCCCTTTTGGGAAGCCACTGGGTAGGTTTGAACTTCAGGGTTGTAGTAGTCGATATTGTAGAGCCCTGGAGTCAGTTCGGATTCATAGGGGCCTGTGCACTAGAGAGAGAAACAAAGCCCAGTCCTGCGCCATCCTCGCACTTGTTACTGTATTTGAGCCGATTCTCGCAGCCACGGTGTCAATCCACCTAAGTAAGGGTCTTCCTCTTGTTTGCTAACCCTCTGCCAAAAATGATGCCCTTCTTGCAGGACTGGTTCCACCATAGTAATATGTCCAAAGTACCCGAGACAACGTCTCCGCATCCTCTTTCAGATCTCCTGCCTTTAGTTTGTCAGCTCACTTCGATGGAGTCGATGCTGAGCCATAGCGACTCTATGAGATCAGAGCAGAACTATCTCTGTGGGTTTCCCAAAGGCTAACTCTATGGGAGTAGAACGCCTCATCCTTTTCTTCTGAGGACTGACTGGTGGTTCCCCACTGCTGACATTACAGTTGACACCCAAGGCATAAGGTACTATGCCACCAGAAGTCCCTTGCCCCTGTGCAATAACCAACACCACGTACACACAAAACCCACCCCTTCTCTGTCAGTTTGATGTATGGTGATGGCTTGAGTTGCTATGAAATTGGAAGCTACTAGGGGGAACCCGACAAAAACTACAATTTTTTCAAAACTATGCATTTAAATTTTTTATCCCCTTCATAGTACTCTCCATTACACTTCACACATTTGTCTAATCTGTGATTACATTCTTGGAAACATTTTTCAAACTCAGCAGTTTGGGTGACACCCTTGTTTTCCCCCCCCCTCTTCTGTGTTGTCAAACCACTGTCCTTCATTCATGGAAACAGAAAGAAGTCACATGGAGTGAGTTCAGGTGATTAGGATATGAGGGACAAGAGAGGCATGCTTTTTGGGGGGATGTTTTCATACTGTTATTTCTTTTCTCTTTTTTTATAATCAATTTTTGGGGCCTCATACAACTCTTATCACAATTGATACATACATCATATTTGTACATTCATTGCCCTCATCATTCTGAAAACATTTGCTCCCCACTTAATCCGCTGGCATCAGCTGATAATTATTCCCCATCCCTCATGAACCCTGAATAATTTCTAAATTATTATTTTGTCTTATCTTACACTATACAATATCTCCCTTCAGCCACTTTTCTGTTGTCTGTCCCCCAGGGAGATGGTTATATGTAGATCCTTGTAATCGGTTTCCCCTTTCCATTCCTCCCTCCCTCTACCCTCCTCGTATCGCCACTCTCACCACTGGTCCTGAAGGGATCATCCGCCCTGGATTCCCTGTGTTTCCAGTTCCTATCTGTACCAGTGTACATCCTCAGGTCTAGCTAGATTTGTAAGGTAGAATGGGGATCATTTTAGTTGTGGGGGAAGAAGCATTTAGGAGCTAGAGGAAAGTTGTATGTTTCATTGTTGCTACAGTGCACCCTGACTGGCTCCTCTCCTCCCTGCTACCCTTCTGTAAGGGGATGTCCAATTATCTACAAATGAGCTTTGGGTTTTCACTCCACACTCCCCCGTATTCACAAAGATATGATTTTTTTGTTCCGATGATGTCTGATACCTGATTCTTCCGACACCTCGTGATCACACATGCTGGTGTGCTTCTTTCATGTGGGCTTTGTTGCTTCTCAGCTACATGACCACTTGTTTAACTTCAAGCTTTTAAGACCCCAGAATGTATAACTTTTGATAGCCGACCACCATCAACTTCAGTCACCACATTTGCTTATGCACCCATTTGCCTCCAGCAATTGTGTTGGGGAGGTGAGCATCCCGGAATGCCACTTTAATACAACAAAGTATTTTTGCATTGAGGGAGTACTTGAATGGAGGCCCAATGTACATCTGTTACCTTAATACTAAACCTATAAATATATGCATATAGATCTATTTCCCCATCGTTATACATAAATATATTTACATATGCACATGCCTTTATTTAGACCTCTATAAATGCCCTTTGCTTCCTACCTCTTTCCTTGATTTCCTTTTACTTTCCGATTGTCCCACTCTCATGTTCAGCCTTCATTTGTGTTTCAGTAATTCCTCTAGGTTACATTACTCTTGGTTACACTCTACCAAGCCTCCTACACCCTCCTCACCATCTATTTGGATCACTTGGTGTTCCCTTGTCCCTGGGTTTGTTAACAGCACTTCCTTTTTCCCTACACCCCCCTTTCCCATCTCCCTCCCCCAGCTGTCAGTCCCATTGTTTTCTCCTCCAGATTGTTCATCCAGCCTATCTCATTTAGACAGACCTGTGGAAATCATAGCATGCACAAAAACGAGACAGAGCAAACCCAAGCAACAAAATGAAACAAAAGAACAACACCACCACCAACAAGCCAATGACAAAAAGCAAAACAAAACACAAGAAAGAAAAGCTTTTAGTTAGTTCAAGGACTGTTTGTTGGCCTTTAGGAGTGTTTTCTCATAGAGTATGATGGGTCAGCTAGCCCTGGCCCCAAAGTCTATTTTTGGTATTCCCTGGGGACTTCGTTGCTCTGTTCCCCTTCCTGTTCTGTTGTACACCCTTAGTATTTTGCCTCGGTGTGCTGGGATCAGATCGGGCGATAGAGGCATGCTGTTTTTTTTTGTGTGAGCAGGTGCACTGTCATGGTGGCAAAACCAGTCCCCTGTCTACCACTAATCAGTCCTTTTTATTTTAAATAAATCATTTTATTGGGGGATCTTACAGCTCTTGTAACAATTCATACACCAATTTGTATGAAGCACATTTGTACATACATTGCTATCATCATTTCCAAACATGTTCTTTCTCCTTGAGCTCCTTTTTTCCCCTCCTCCCACCCACGTGAACCACTGATACTTTATACATACTTTTTAGTTTTATATTTTACGCCTCTGCTGTATCCCTTCACCCAAACTTCTGCTGTTTGTTCCCCTGGGTGGTGGAGTGGGGCTGTATGTCCATCATTGAGATTGGTTTCCCCTTTCTTCTGCTTCTCCCCCCTACCTTCCCTCGTGGTGTTGCTACTCTCAGTATTGGTCCTGAGGGGTTTATCTGTCCTGGATTCTGTGTGTCGGAACTTCTAGTCAATAGCAGTGTGCAAGCTCTGGTCTAGCCAGACAACTCAGACCTTCTTACACAATATCTTCAGAACCTCTATATAGGAAGCTTGATTAACAGTCTGACCTAGTGCAATGACTAAACTCCAAATGCACTATCACCCTCACATCAACAAAACCAAACAAATGAGCATCTTCTTGAAGTTTGAGTTCACTTGACGAGGTGTATTTGAGTGAGGTGATGATGGCGTCTTACACTGACTTGATTTATGTTTGCATTCTGGCTTGTGAGAAGAGCACAAGGTCTTGTCACCAGCAATGACCTTGGGAAAAAAGTGTGGGTGCACTAGCTCAGAGCAAGTTGCCAGATGCCTGCCCAAACAGGAGAATGTATATTTTGAAATGTGTACCCAGTGGAGCTTTGTACCGCTTGGTTTTTTGGCGGGGGTGGGGTGGGGGTGGGTGGAAGGCCGGCTACTCCTTTGTAGGTTAGATAATCTGAGATGTGCTATTTGAAATTTCCTGGGGCCAGTTTTAGACAAAACTAGAAAAGTTAATTTTGCTGTATGGAAAAATCTGACAGTCTGGAAGTATCTAATTTTCCTCACATGCCATCATTCCCCTAGTAGCATTATTCTTAGTTAAAGCTCTCCTCTGTTCCTCCTTAGGGTTTCCCCCACTACCTGATGTTCCTTTTCTCCTACTCATCATCAAGGGACTTGTGTCCAAAGTGAGGACAGCAAATAAGAGACCCTCCTGACTCTCTGTTAAGAAGGGTGCTCTGGTGCATGCGTGTGTTTATGTGTGCACATACAATCGCATTTGAATTTTGTTGGAAGAGGCTTCATAGAGACAGAGAGTGACATGGTTAGAGCTGCTGCACATGTAGAGCACTGTACTCTATGGTGTTCTAATTCAAATGCATGTAAGGTCCAAGAGAGGTAATAGAAGCAAGTGACCAGGGTCAGGGAAGGCAGTAGGAGGAACTGAGGGAGCCTGAATGCCTCACACCCTGCCAGTTTCACTGATTCTTGGATGGGAGAGTACCAACCTAGTGCTGTGAAATCTTCGCAGTTTTCAGAGGCTTGGGGGATTTAAATTTTGTATGTAAAAAATAGACATCTAAATGCTTGTAATTTATTGATTTCGATAAACACACTGAATGCCAGTACGCAAGTCAAACAAACCAAACTGACAGCCATCGATTCTTTGCCAACTCATAGTGACCCTATTAGACAGGGTAGAACTGCCCCTCAGTTCAGCTCCCAGCCCTGGAGGCCCACCAGTTCCTCGTTATTATCATGAGGAATACTATTTTCACAAGAGCATTACATACCCCTAGAGACTAAACCATAAAGCCATATAGGCTTTGACCATCAATTCTGATATGCTTTTTCCTCAAACTGATGGGTCATTTGATGGAATCCTTGTATTACTTCCCTAACATAAAAATTAATCAAGCAAAGGAGATTCAGTGCTCAGTACTACAGCCCCCTATTTAGAGATTAACTCTTAAAAACCACCACCACCACCACCACCACCACCACCACCACCACCACCACCACCACCACCACCGCCACCTTATCTATGTTGATAAAAACTTGAGTAGGCTGTATAAATATCTCAAGTATTTAGGATAAAATGGATTCTTATTCTACTGTCACATATTTAGTTTGAGTTATGTGTTTCCATCTGAACACAAATTAAATAGACCTCATTGACATCTTTTCAAAATGCCATAAAAATTAAATGATTACCTTAAAAGATACTCAGTATAATTAGGCATCAGAAAAATGTACATCAACACTAGAGCGAGATAGTGTTTCAACCCATCAAGATGACACTAGCCAAGAATATTAAAAATACCATTGAGTGCTGGAAGAATGAACAGATTTGTGTCAGAAGAACAGTCTGAAAGGTCCTTAGAAGCAAGCACGGGGAGACTTCACATGCTTTGGATATGTTATCAGGAGATGCCAGTCCCTGGAAAAGGCTGAAATGTTAGGTTCAAGTATAACAACAGTTTTGAAGATGGTGTAGGACTGCGCAGTGGTTCATTCTGCCTTGAGTTGGAACTGACTCAATAGCACCTAATGCTAAAAGCTAGATGCTTTTGATCCTAAATGAAAAGTGGATGGTCCAGCCTCCATACCAGCTACGTGGACAACTGCCCCTCCCCCCAGAAGAATTTACTTTAGAAGACGGCACTGAACCTGTAGCTAGGGGAGATGGACATGTCTGATCAGAGCACACAGGGGCAAATGAAGGGGGAGGAAGAGAGTGGAGCACACACTGGTCCACCAGGCTTGGAGGATGATTTTGGCACTCTGAACAGCCAATGTACAGAGTGGACCATATGGCTGATCCCACTATGAGACATGCCATCCCTTGTTGGCCCAGAGCCCTATGGGGACAATACCGGAGACTCTGTGTTGGGACTGACCCGACTGGCCCTCCAACACGGAGGCAAATCACTAAAAGCATGCAGCAGAGCAACCATGAGAGCAGAGCGGGTAGCCCCTGAGGGAGTACAAAGGACAGACTCTGGGGCCAGAGCAAGATACGCCATCAGACCTGACTGAAGGACACACCTATAGAAAAAAAAAATCAGACCTTGATCTATTTACAGGTTTTTCTTTCTTAAAAAATTTTTTTGTCTTTTAATTAATTTACTCTTTTATTGATCATTGGTTTTCTGTTGTTGTTTTTTTGTCATCACAGTGTTCTCACCCATCGCCTATCTTGCTATGGTTTGATTTTTGGTGCATATTATTATCTCAACAGATCTATCTAGATAAGATAGGCTGGAAGAATAGTCTGGAGGAGAAAACAACAGGACCAATGGTTCCCGGGGACATGGGAGAGAGAGAGGAGGGGGTAAGGAGGTGATGCTGACCAATCCAGCGACAGGGGAGCAACAAGTAATCCAAAATCCGTCGCAAGGAGGGTGTGAGAAGCCTGGTAGGTATTCAGCAAGGGCAATGTAACCAAGAGAAATTACTCAAACCCAAGTGAAAGCTGAGCATGATAGTCGGACAAGAGGAAAGTAAAAGTAAATAGAGGAAAGAACTAGGTGACAAAGGGTATTTCTAGAGGTCTACATACTGGCATGTACATATGTAAATATATTTATACAGGAGGGTTCGTAAATAGATCAACGTGCATATATTTATAGACTTAGTATTAAGGCAGTAGATGGACATTGCCAAATACTTACTCAATGCAAGAAGACGTTATATTAAATTGGCATTCCATGATGAACACCTTTCCAACATGATGGTTGAAGAAAAATGTGTGCACTAGCAAATGTGGTGAAGAAAGCTGATGGTGCCTGGCTATCAAAAGTTATAGCATCTGGGATCTTACAGGCTTGAAAATAAAGAAGCGGCCATCTAGCTCAGAAGCAACAAAGCCCACATGGAGGAAGCACACCAGCCTGTGTGACCATGAACTGTTGAAGGGATCAGATATCAAGCATCAAAGAACACAAAAATCATGTCATTGTAAATGAGGATGAGTGCAGAGTGGAGACTCAAAGCCCATTGGTAGGTAACTGGACACCCCCTTCCTGAAGGGATGTGGGGAGGAGATAAGCCAGTCAGGGTGCAGGGTAGCAACAATGAAACATGTTTCCTCTAGTTCCTAAATGCTTCCTCCCCCCACTATCATGATCCAAATTCTACTTTACAAATCTGGCTAGACAAGGGGATGTACAGAGAGATCGCCTTGGAGATTGGGTGGATGTTCCCACAGTAGCGTGGAGCCTCACAAGTGGTGGTCAGGCGTTTCCCCCAGTCACTTGTAGGACCTCAGGATTTAGGCTGGGGATGCCCCCACTTTTTATAGGGGAGAACAACCTGTGGCCTGGTGTGTGGGAGAGGACCAGCGTGAATTCCCCAGCTGCTTGCCACACCAATAAGTGGGGGGTGGGAGCTCCCTCAGTTGGGCCTTCAGGTTTGCCCTAGGCAGAGGGGAGTGGCCTGGAGACAGCTATTGTCTTGTGATGGGAAAGAGAGTGAAAGGAGAGGAAAAAGAGAGAAAGAGGAAGACACAAGCTGGGGCAATAATGCCAACCAGACTGACAACCACTCACCCACACACAACTAAAATGCACAGAGTAAACAAAGGTGACAACAGTAAAAAAAAAAAAAAAGAAAAGAAAACAACTAAAAAGGAGAACCAAATCTGTGGAGGCTGTGGTAGGAAGTAGAGAAGAGCTAGATGGAGCAGAGAAAAGCAGAAAACCTGTAAGAAGAGTCCAATAAAAGGAAAAAGAGAGAAGAGAAAAGGAAGGAGAAGGAGAGAGTATTTTTTAAATGGTTAAAGAAATAACTGACCCTGTGTTATGCTGTGCGTAGCTCTGACTCGTCCTGTGTGCAGTACTGTCTTAGGGGTCAGGCTGCCCACTAGGAGGACAGGGTTGCCCTAGGCAGAGTGTAGGGCTCTGGAAACCAGCAGTGGTATGTGCAAGCAATGAGAGGGAGCAGAGAGAATCGTACAAGCTAAGAGAGAGGTGAAGAAAGCAAAGACAGAAAGAGGAAAGAAAGAAAAAGAGAATAAAGAGAATGAAGGAAATAAATCCAACTGAGTTCACTAAGGTTGGCTGTGATGGTAAAGAGCAAGGAGAGAGAGAAGGAGGAAATAAAGTATAAAGTAGTAGCTGATCCCTGATTGCTTGGATGAGGGGCCAGAGGGGTTTAGACACTGCTCCAACATGGCAGGTCAGTGTGCCCTTTTAATGCCGGGACCCAGTGGTGCTGGGCAGAATTGCCCTAGTTGACGAGATCACCTTAGAGGCATGACGGAGGTTTCTTCAACGGTGCAGCGCACTGTAGGTGTTTGTCCCAGGTGCCTTGTGTGGTGTACAGCACTCCCACACAGGGCAGGCTGGAGTGCCTCCTGCTATTTGGGTTGATTTGCCCTAAGCGGAGGGAAGTGACCTGGAAGCCTTTAGTGGCATATGAGAGGAGAGAGTGGGAGAGAAGAGGAAAAAGAGGGGAAAAGGGGAACAAAGAGGGATAAAGAAGAAAGCGAGTAAATAAAAGCCCAACACCAACCTGAGCACGTTGAAACTGAGTGCGGTGGAAAAGTTAGAAGGGCTAGTGAATAAAGTGAGAATAAGTAGAGCAGTGGGTAAGGAGGTAATGATACTTGATCACCTGTCCTTGAGGCCAGAGGAATTCCAACTCTTCCTCAAGGTCACGGGGTCATGGACTTGTAAGGTCTCTCTCTCTGGCCTAAATTCCAACCCCAGTCCTTGGCTCCCCGCGAGAAAAATTTCATGCGGAAGCCAGGCTCGTGATCCAAGTGAATTTAATGAGAGTTAAAAGAAGCTTCAGGTTTTACAAGGCACCCATAGGATTCCTTTGACCATGGGGCCTGGCAGAGACTGCCTCAGGTCATGCAAGGATCTCTCTCCTCCCAGGAAGACGACCAGACCACCCCTCTCCCTTCTGGTTCCTGCCTTTTCAAGGGTTCCCGGGGAGGCTGGTGAAGGACCCCAGGTCAATCCCATTGGCTGAACTGCAATCATCTGGCCCAGGTGGGCTGCTCCAGGTGCAACATCCATTGGAGCCCACGGGCAGGAAAATCCAGCTTTCCTATGCTGGCTCTCCTGGGCATGCGTTAATGGACTTTCCCATCCCTGATGTAGGGTTCCACAGATGCTGTGTGAGATTACTTCAAAAGCAAGATCGCGCCCGTGGCCAGGGGTCACTTGGGTGCTGGAGTACCTGCCTTGTGCTGCATGTAGCACTGCAGCAGGGGCTGGGAGGGGGCACTGGGGGGCTCCCTCAGCCCCGTCTAGGGCTCCAAGACCGGCAGGGCCTCCCCAGCTATGTGTAGAATCACTGAGAGGGAAGCTTGTTGTCCTATCTAGACTGCTGATGCTTCCTAGATCAGAGGATTTTCTCTTTTATCCCTCTGGCCAGCTAGAATGAAATTGTCTCCCACAGTCTCTGGGCTACAGCTCAGTGCTGTTTAAGGCTGACACTGCTACAGCGGGTCTTTGTTATGGTAAAAGCTGCCAGGCCCTGTGGCTGAGTTCTGGCATTCCTTAGCTAGGTTGCTTCTTATGCTGATTTATGTTAAGGGACTCCCCTATGTGGTGCTTGGAGCTGAGCAACCAGACTTGGGTTTGAGTTTTAAACCAATCATTTATGTTTCACCCTTAAAAAAAATTCTACTTGTGATGTGCTCAGATTTGGTGGCTGTCAAGCTGACCCCCAGAGGGGGAGATGCAGCTTATCAGGGGGGTTGTTTACTAGTCGGCCAATTGGAACTAAATTTGCTCCCTGGACTCCCGACTTTCTGCCTTTTTCTCCCACACCATGATCTTCCTAAGGTAATAATATATTTTTTCTTCTACTCTAAATTATGGCTACCCACCACCAACCCCTGACCGTGAGCTCAAGGCATCCAACCGCATGGAGAGCTCAGTGTGGGGTTCCCCTCGTGTCTGAGATTCTGCCCCCTCTCAGGGCGTCCACCTGCAGGGATCCCTGCTCCAGGCAAGGGCATATCTGGCACCTGCCACTTCGTCAAAATTATAGTGCTTTAAAGCATTCTTGGTTTGCTTTGTGAGTGGAAATCCCACAAAAGAAGGGGTTCAGGAGAAACCCTGTTACCCTAGTTCTAATTTCAGAACTCCACCTCCCCGTTTCCTTCACCTAATTTCCTATTTTTCTGGTCTGGCAGCAGGAGCTCCAGATAGATGGGTCCTATCTGGTCGCCATTTTCTCTGAATCCCTCCATCTATTTTTTTACACTCTTAAAAAGTACAAAACATTTACTCTACAAGCGCAAACAGATTTTCAAAAGCAGGGAAAAACCTGAACGTTCAGTACATGGTTCAATCGTCTTTTCATCTCTGTGCCCTAACTATGCTGAGCTCCATGGAACTGCATGGAGGGGAGCTATTCTGGCGTCATCGAGCCAAGTGAGTGTTTTGAATTACCTCAAGTGAATATTTGACTGGAAAGCATAGGGTGTAAAAAAACCCTGAAATCAGTTGGTGCACATCCATCACAAAGAACAGGGCCTTGTACTTAAACCTTTTTTCTGAAAATAAGCAGCCATCTAAGTGAGATATCAACTAAGGCCGCCCAGAACAAGCAGCACAGCCAGTGTGATGCCAGGGTGATAAAAAATAGAATCTCAATCTGCAGGTATGAACAAGAATCAGAGCTTAAGTTCGGAACACCCAGTTTGCAAAAGGACTCAAATGCACATGCGGGGTGAATTCCCTCTGACCACAGTCCATGGACATGAACAGATACAGTTAAGTTCAAATGTAACACCTGATCATTTGATCTCTTCAGACTAATTTTAATTTGGTTCCAGTTTTTAGTATTTTTCACTTTCTGTTCGATTGAGGTTTTTCTCTCTTTTATCATTGTTAGTTTTTCTTTTCTACTTGTTTCTTGATTTTGTTTTGTATTTTTTTTTAATACATATGAAATCCAGGAGAGGTAAATCCAGAGAGACACTAACAGAATTAACAATCACCTAGGGACAGGCAGGGAAGATTTGGGGGAGTGAGGGGGGGGCTAACAAAAATGAATATAAAAGAAGGAAATGATGTAAACCTGATTGTGGTGAGGATTACACAAATCTTAATATGACTGAAGTATTGAATGATATATGTGAATTATATGAGAATTAAAATAAAACAAAAGCTGAGGTCAGAGATAGGGCAGCAATTTAGCCCTGAATCTCTTGGTGAAGATTGAATGTCATTTTGTGCCAAGAGCCCATTTTTCCACTCATGAAGTTTGGGGAACCGGCCATGCTCCTTCATCACTTTTCTTACCTCAATAAATGGGTACAGTTCACTCTTCTCCCTTTTCTTCTCTGTCACATACTTTGCAGCAGTCAGGGGAACAGAACTTACAGTCCTGAAAGGGATCCATGAGTGTTAGTCCAGGTAGACTAGAGAAACAAATCCACACTCAGATGTGTATAGGAAAGACCTTTATATACAAGAACAGTTGTATATTGAGAAAGCATTCCAGCCCAACCAAGATCAAGTCCATAAGTCCAATATTAGCCCATGTCTGATATCAATCTATAATGTTCTCTTCAGACTCATGAAACACCTTCAATGACCCCAAATGCAGGAAGATCACAGGTCAGTAGTTGCAAAGTCTTCTGCATCCAGTGGTGGTAGAAGCATCTCAGCTTTGGCAGGGTCTCCATGTGGCTCCTCCAGTTCCCAGGGCATGGGTTCTATCAGTGTGGTGCCATGTGTCTTGTTAGTAGGACATCTCTCAGGGAATGAGCAGAAAGATAGTCTCCTGCCTCCAAGGAGGAAATACCAGATTTCCCAGAACCCTGACGGGAAGGCCAGGCCCACAAAGAGGCCTCATTGGCCATAACCCAATAGAGAGACTAGAGTCTACCCCTTCACTCTTAATCCTCTCAAGTCCCAAATTGACACCAGATTGTATAACTACAACAGACCACCCCTTGTCCATTTGACATTTTCACAAAATTCTTTAGCCGTATATAATTTCAAAACAATAATAGAATCATATCAGTATCTAACAGTATAATATGAAAATGCATGCATTTCACTCCGTGCCACCCTCCTTTAAACATAATATTCTGTAAGTGATGAAACAAAAATATCCTATGCTTAACAATTGCAGGTAAGGTACACCCACATATTAATCCTATAATTCTATGAATATATTCCAGTATCTATGAAATCTTGTAAGCTAGCCACTTCACGCCTTTATCTGGCCCATTTTGGCTATCCAGTTTCTCTACTGCCTACTTCCATCAACCCAGTGCTCTGAGGAGACAATCATATTCTTCAATATAAAGAGTCTTCATGCCAGTTGGAACCTTGTGAAGTCCACATCCACAAGAAAGTCAAAGCAGGACAGTTCGTCTACACAGTCTGCAGCAGTATATACCAGTGCACAGGCTCAACATTCTTCTCTTCATCTGGTCGGGTTCGGGTCAAGTCAATGTGGGCTCCCTCTCTTGGCCTCACCTCAGTGTCCATTGGTCGCATTGCCTTTAGGCCTTGGCCCCATCACCAATTCTCCACAACTCTAGTCCCCTCAGAGTAGGTCATGGACTTCAAACGAGTCAACCTGCTCTCATCTTCTTCTCTACTGCCTGTAAACCAGGTCCACGAGTGTCAGTGGTCAGAATGAACCCGCTGCTCTATTGCTGCTATTCTGCCACTTTCACTCAACAAGCAGATCCAGGTGGTCACCTAGCAATCATTTCAGGCTTCTACAGGCTCCCTTGAATGTTCAGTACTAGAAAGGAGTTTCTTCAGGCTTTGAGATTTTTTTCCAGTTTCTGACAAAAACCACTATTCAAAATTCAAATATTACAAAAGTTCCCTTTTAATGCACATGAAGCTCTTCCTCACAGTGGGAGCAGTGCACAGAAACGGACCTTGATGCTGGGCTGCTCTGTGCGTGCTTTGGTCAGTTGGGAGCTGCTGATTCACAGATTCACTTCACGTGGATGAAGATGCTTGTTTGCTTCCCCGTGAGTTTATCGCGCTTCAACAGAGAAGAACCCTGTTCTTGGGTTTTGCCTCTGCCTTGCTCCTAGCACCGCTGGAATAGAAAGATTACAAATGATTTTTTTGTTGTTGTTTTAAAAAACAGAAAAGAAATGCCGTGTACCTGTTAGGTAAGTAGAGGCAGAACTGAGGGTGGTCGCTGTGCATGCCAAACCTCCTCCCCATCACAGACAGTTGAAAGCTGCTTCAGGCTGGAAAGATGCACACATTTAGGTCCTTGTGACAGGAAGCAGGTCAACCTGGGCGGGCCCCCATCTAGACCAGGTGGGCTTAATTCAGTCAATGGGGTCAAACAGTACCGTCAGCCATGCCTACCAACAGGGTATGGGTGGGGGCCTCCCACCAGCTGTCATGCAACCCAGCGCGCGTGGGCTGTCCAGTCCGCCCCCACCCCCCACGAGCATATTTGCCTCTTCTATCCTTTATAAAGTCACTTGGATCACAAACTAGGTTTCTGCGTCAATTGGTTCTTGTGTGAAGCCAAGGACAGAGGTACATTTCTCCCAGAGAGAGCCCTCACATAACCAAATCAGATTATAGCCTTCAGTGTTAGGGTTCCAACGAATTTTGGGGGAATATCTCAAGTGGTAGTGGTAAGGACACAACTCAATCCATATTATCTCTTTATTTTGCTCAGCCAGATGCTTGCCCTTTGAGCCTGAATTGTTGCAAGGCTTATTACCCCATCAAGTGTTCCCAGAGCAAGCCCTAAATGGGCAGTAGTCACACACAAGGAAGATTTGCAGGGGACACTGTTAAGAATGATTAATGCTTAAGTGTTCCTTGTCTCCCCAAATGTACCATCTGGCAGAAAATTTCTTAGATCTCTCTCCTGGGAGAGATATACCTCAGCTCTTGAATAACTCTCCTGGTCATAGACGTCAAATTCCAAGCTTTTCATCCAACATTCATAAATCTAAATAAATGTTACATAAACCTAAGTTCTCTATCTTGGATAAGACAAAGTAAAACCATGACTTGAGAAGGTTTTCATTGAGGACAGAGACAACTTCAGATATTCTAAGCCTATGAAATTGGTCATGATTCAGGCAACTTGCCAAGGAAGCAGGTAATACCTAGGTGGGAGGTGGAATGAATAAGAACTTGCACTAAGATTCCATTCCATCAGGTGCAGCTGGTGACTTTGGAGGCCCAGAGCAGGCAGTGGGAGAGAGAAGACCAGAGCAGGGGAGGGATGTGATGAGCTGGAGGGTAGAGGGAGGGATTATGTGTTGTTCTGCTGTCACCTCCCACCCCACTGTGACCCTTTAGTGATGTGGGCCCAGGTTTGTGATGCAAGTGGTTTTGAAGGCAGAGGGGACTCAGAGTGCTCAGTTGCCTGAGTGCAACCGCTGTATCCAGAAGATGGAGGAGATTCTCTTTCTGCTGGAACAGAAAAGTGCTTCCTGGCTGACCTACCAATACCCCACCTGGTTCACTGTTTTGACCTTGGGCATCCTGTATGGAGTGGGTTGCTTCTTCCTGGTCCTCCCCTTCCTTCCAAATACTCCACCTGTGCGACCACCCAGGAAAAGGATAAAGGTAAGAAATTCTCAACCCAGCCATAGGAGAGATTGATTTTTCCTTGTTTTATAAATTTTTCCTTTCGTAATTAATTTCCTGATAGGGGAAATCTCAAGAAAGAAGAGACCATCAGCCCTGGCTTTGGAATGTTGATGAGGGCTGGTGCGTCCTTACTCACTGTTAGGACTTTGTTCACTGCATTGGTATCATTTTATCCTTGCCGGCTTATGTTGATTTTCATTATTTCTGTTGGCTTTCCCTGTTTGTGAAGCACAGGAGGCGTGGATGCATCATGATCATGGACACAAGGGTTGACAGAGTTGCAGGTGGAGAGATCTCATGGCAGAGGGAGGGATTGTGAGATCAGCAGTGTGGAGAACTTCCCCATCGGGAAGCTAGGGAGTGAAGGGGGATTGATTTCAAGACGAAAAAATGAAGGAGGCCAGAGGGGACAGAGAGCTTTAGACCTGACTGTGATTACCCAACTCCTTTTGAAGGCAATTTAACCATGGAGGGGGGGGGTGTTGTTCTAAAATGGATATGGTAATCATTGATTGTACCATTGCCCTTGATCTGATTGAAAGACTGAACTATTGACTCGTATGATATGTAAATCATTTGCCAGTAAGATGAGCATTCAAAAATATTTCTCTTTGAAGATCTCAGACCTCCCATCTCTAGTTGTTATAGAGGGCAATAGGTAAAAATCCCCAATATAGTGACGCAGTGGCTAAGGACTAGATGACTAGACATTTCAAAGGGCAGCTCTCATCACTGGGTCCTCAGTCTCTTTCCTTGAGCTCCAGTCTCTGGGCCAAGGCTCCTTTTCTGTCTGGGCTAATTGAGAAAGCATGGCTGACCCCGGGGAGGAAGTGGTCAAGGGCTGGCCCAGAGCTTCAGCCTCCATAATCAAAATCTTGCCCACCAGAACACTGAGTGCTGAGAGTGTGTGCTCTCCGTGAGCAGAGGAAGGCTGACGGAAGAAATGCAATCTAGGTCTCACACAGAAGCTGGTTTCTGGGCTTTAGTCATTCCATGGAGATTGTCATTCTTCTAATCACCAGTAAATGCCTGAAGTTTGTCACAAAGAACAGATGCAGGATTGGATTCCAGCCTGACTTCCTCTCTTGTGCCCCAGCCTCAGGTGGAGACAAGGAGAAGCAGCAGGTCAAGGGACAAAGGTGACGCTCTGAAAGGTAAGGTTCTGCCCATTCAACCAAGCTCTGTAAGCTCTCCTGTCCCCTCCTCTGCAGGATGCCAGTGGCAACAGCCCGTCTCTCTCAGGTAATAATCCTGAACAAAAGGATACTGTGGATGGAAACAGAACCCAGATATTTCCCAGATGTACAGGAGGGGCCTAGGATGGGATGAAGGCTGGCCAAGGTAGGACCCAGTAGGGGGCAGTGGGGGTGTCAGGAGCAGATTCTGGTGGATTTGGAGGTGGAACATTGAGGGGTAACTGCGATAAGCTGTGTAACTTTGCCAAGGTTCAGATTGCTCACTGAGACCCCACAGACAATATTGGAAACCGATGCTCCTTGAAATGCCAAAGCACCTCCTGCCCGTGGGAGTAAGCTATCATTTGACCTTGAGCTCTGGAGAGTCCAACGTCCTAAGTGCACAGCCCGTGTGACATTCCTTTCGGTCCTCTGGGAGGGCTGCACCATAACGGTTCTCTTGATTTCCAGTTTTCCGAAGCTTCCTGCAAGAACTATATGGCGCTCAGAACCTGCGTTTGCGTCTTAGGCAGAAGTAAGTAACCTTCCTGCTTCACCGCGGGGTGCATCTTCCAACCAGGGTGCCTGTGTGGCCTCGGGCTGCAGAGCAGCTGGGATGCGCTGGTTTGGGGGACACTTTCAGGGATGGGCAGAGAATGACAGGAGTCCCGGGCAGTGGGGTGGGGCAGGAAGAGCAGGCCATCAAGGCTTGGGGAGGGGCTGAGCTTGCACCGACCCTTGCTAGCCTGCTAGGTCTCTTGCCCCTTCAGTCCTGGCTGTAATCTGGTCCTTCTGTCTCCTGCAGCCACTTGGGAAACCCACTTGACACTGGCAGCTTTGGTCAACAGAAAGCTCAAGCCCTCTCTGGTAGCTGGCGAAATAGAGGTACGGCTGAAGTCCACGTCGGTACGCGCGCCCCACACGGTTCTGCGGCTCATCCATTCCGGACACCTAGGTCTCAGAACTCCACCCTTCCACGGGCCCAGATGTGCATCTCAACTTCTCATGTCTTACCCGCCTTGAGTCAATCACCAGACTGCGCACATTCCCATGAACCTGACAGTCTTTCACCCACACCACTGGCTCTTCCCTCACCCAGTGCCAAACCCCCGGATTCAAAGGCCTACCTGCAGCCTCCAAGCACTCTCTGGGACTCACCAGCCCCGCACCCCACAGGGACTCGTTCTCAGAATGACTTGTTGGCAAGGCCCAGGCAGAGCCCATCTCCACACAACCGCTGCTCCACACCTGCCATGGCAGCCATCACAAGTCAGGATCCCACAGGCCTCCCTACTGCCTCCCCACCCCAGTGTTGGGCAGCTGCCAAGAACTTACAGCTTCCCTCCTTGGAATACTTTGGGTCTCTGAAAGAGCACTCTACCTGGCACCCCCAAGAAGACACCTTTCGGGAAGGACCCACAAAGAGGCAGGGGGAAGTAGGGAGGCCCACCTTGCTCAACCCCAATGTCCACAAGCTGCTGGAAATAGAAATCACAAAGGCAGAGAAATGGAATATTTGGGAAGAAAAAGGAAAGGGTGTATCAGAATACCATCTGCAGGCCTTAAATATGTTGAAGGCACTCGATGGGGAGCAGATCACTGCACCTCCCCAGCCCTTCTGGAATGCCAGCATCAAAGCAGAGCAGATACCCAGCGCTCAGAAGCATTTTCCACAAAAATTCAGTGAGTTTTTCTGGGGTCTACCTTTTCTGCACAGCGAGTCTCTGGCAGCTGCTCTCAAGGTCTCTGGATCCACCCTAGAGTTTCCCACTGTCTTATTTAATGAAATTCCTAATGCCTTACCAGCTCAAATGCAAGCTAAAGAGTACCCACTCTTGTTGCAACGTCACTCCTTGCCCTACACTGAAGGCCGATTCCAACTTTTACTTCCAACTGCATGCCAAGCCCAGGCCCCACCGCCGGCTACAGTCCTGACTCCGCCCGGTCCACAGCCCCGTGGCCCACTCGCAGTACCTTTTCCTCCTCCTCACAAGAGTCGCTGTGATGAATCCTGTCTTACCGTCCACACTAAGTCCCAATCACGCATTCCAAATTCACTTCAACAGCTGGAAAGCCATTTTTTAAAAAAACAACAGGAAAGTGAGAGTTCTTTACCCTTTATGATACCACCACCCCAGGAAGCTTTTTGTCTTCGCAAACCCACTCATCCCCAGGACAATCAGAAGGTCCAGACCCCAAAGACAGAACCCAAGCTTCCTGACTGCTTGAAGCAATCGGAGCTCCACCGCCAAGAGAACTTCCCTCAATTGCAGGGGCCCCTCGGCAATGGGACTCTTGAGTCTCTGACACTAAAGCAGCCTCAGGAAAAATGGCCAGGGACTTGTCTGGATATGAAGCAGCCCGAAATGCTCCTGCTCAACACCTGGAGACAAGCAGGGGAAGAATGTAATGAAGACGGTGTCCCCAGGAAGATGCACACACCCTGGACCGTCGCTTGCGTGCTGCAGAGCCGGTGTCCAGCTGAGGAACAACTCGGTCAATGGACAAGGGAATTACTTGAGGAAAATATCCAAATGTAATCTATCTCTCTGTGGATCAGGAAACTACTGCCCAAAAGGAACTCCGGGAGCCGACTCAAAGGAGTTAAGTGATTTGAGGATACACAAGGGGATTAACGCAGGAACTTACACCCTAAGGGGTCCAAATAAAATCCTACTGGAAAACACCCTGAATGTCCACATGTGCAGGAAGGTGGAGCAGATTAGAAAGGATCAGATCCCTAGCATTGTTTGCCGTTCATGTCTTGCGACCACGCATGCTTTGTCTATTTCCCTGACCCACCCACATGTTGTCAATGTGGCCTCCTGGGGAGAGCTGGAAGATCTGAACACAACGCAGAGCCTTTCCTTTCTCAGCCCGGGCACTCAACAGGTGCTGGACTCGCATATCGTAAGGCTCCAAATGAGGCAGAGGTGGTGCATGCCCCTCAAAGTCCTTGAGCCCACAAACCTCTGTAGGACAAGAAAAGACAACGCAATGTCCTTTCCAAAGTCCACCTGCTTAGCCACCCCTAAGTATTGAACTAACCTAGTAACTGAGGCTGCCAAGGTCCTGGGAGAACCCTGTCAGGCAGACTGGGGAGAGAGAGTGACCACAAAGAAATCAAGCCCTACCCTGGAGAGTCCTTTTGCTGATTGCTCCCCTACAGAGGAGCCTGTTCAGGGAACCCCAGCCTACTCCCCACTTGATAATGACAGTGGATGCTCATTGGCCCTCAGGCAGCCGTTTCCAGCCTTCATGCCCAGTATCCTTGGCAGAACCTTCCAGAATGAAAGTGTCCAGAGAGAGAGAGCCTAGAGCAAACCTCAAATCCAGTACTGACCAGCAAGGGGTCAAGGAAAGAGGGTGCTAGTTGTGCCCCAGGAGGCCCCAGATTGGAAGTGAACTCTGAATGTCCATCTTCAAGAGCCAAAGAGACAGGGTTGGTGGTGGTCAAGAAGTCCTCTTCAATAGAGCTAGACGATAGAGACACTTTCAAAACCAGTGTGCTGGCAAAATCTCAAACCAATGATGTGGACCCGGGGGTACTTCGAGGCTCTAGGATGTAGTAAAAGTTTCCTGCTACCTGGAAAGTGTGCTCCAGTTCCTGAAAAGCCAAGCCTTACAGCACGAGTGTGCAGTGAGATTAAGCTCCAGGTGGAGGTAGAGGCAGAGGATGGTTCTCCATGCTGTCCTGTTGACGGGCTCCTTCAGGACTGCACCACTGATGTGCTCACTGCCACCAATGTTTTGCCTTCTCAGGTGGTCCATTGCCGCCCCCAGCATTTGTTCACTGGGGATAAGCCAATATGTCAAGGGCCAAGTGGCTTCGTGGTGGCTAGAGCAAGTTACATGGGGCAGCAGAAGCTCAAAAGCCCCAACCTTCAGGACCCCTCGACAAGGAGAAGGAAGGATGCTGTTCCCACTGACAAGAGGGAGACTCATAAATGGCCCAATCCAGAAGAGCATGGAAAAGGATTAGCGGGAAGAGGCATCTCCCAAGTCTGTGGGTTAAGCCAGCCTGTGCAAGACAAGGCATTGGCTGAGTGCCTTGAGATCAAGTCCTCACAGCTCCCACCAGAGAAGGGACAGCTTCCTGCTGAGGGCCACAGCAAAAAATGGAGGAAGCACTTTGTCCAGTGGATTTGCTCCAGCAAAAAATCTACAGGACACGGTGATCCTTTGTAAAACGGAAAGACCGTATTACCCTGTGGTCACAGCCTTGGGCCCCTTCAAAGACAACCAGTGTCTCCTAACAAGGTCACGGAGGCTCAGGTGCTCACGACAGATGTTGGCCAAGTCCTAGAGGGGACACCAGGCTGTCATCAGGAGTATCTTGCGTCAACGTTATGTCCACGAAAAGAAGCGCAGGCCTCAGTTAATGGATGTTCCTCCAGCTGCAGGGCTCCTTTCTTTGTAGAACACAGGAGAGTGGCAAGTGTGAGACCCTGCCTCCACCAGGCGATACCTGACTGCCAGAGCCTTCCCACCACGAGCACCTGTATCAGGGATGTATTCACAAATTTCTGTCCGTTCAGGGGATTCAATATCAGAAGCCACACTCAGGCATTGCCCCCCAGGGTGTTTGTGTGCCCATTCAGCTTGCAGCAGCAGAGGCGGAGGAGGTGGGCTTACTCCAGTTACCCTTACCACTGCCCACGTCACTGTCTTCGAGAATATGTCTTATCTGGCAAATTAGAAGACGCTTCTTCTGCTCTGATTAGTAGGAAAGTATCCATGCCAGCCACTTTAGCCTGTTCTGCACAGGCTAATGGCTTCTCTCAGCCATGATATTCATTGTTCCATAATAGAGATTTTCCCCCTCCTACATTAAAGTGTGACTTCTGTGCTGCATGGCGGGATCTAGAGGGGGTGTCATGTGTGTTAGTCTGTGTAGACTAGAGAAACAAAATTCATACACTCATATTTTATGAGTTTTATATAAAGGTTAAGTGAACATTGAAAAGCATCCCAACCCAGTTCAATCTAAGACCACCAGTCCAATAGTATCCCATGTGTCTGACACCAATCTACAAAGTCCTCCTCACAATCCAAAAACACACGGGGAGACAATGACTGCAGGAGGAAATTGTAGTCCGTGCGCTGGCAGGTTCTCCATGAGGCTGCTGCAGAAACCAGGGCTGCAACAGGGTAGGTCCATGCGGCTTCTCCTCAGGGATCTCCCAGGAAATGAGTCTTTCCAGCTGCTTTAGGGACCTAACAAATGCATATCCACCCTGGTGGCACTATCAGAGAGCAAGAGACCAGAAAGGCTAGGCTCACAGAGCCATTGATCTCCCTGCCCTTCAATTAACCCCACATGAGTTCATTGACGAGGTTGGCATAATATACCTTTAACTATGTTAGATACTGCGTCTCCTTCTCTGAGTGCTAGCTCTGACTTCTCAAAGGGCAGGGCTCTGGAGGAGGTTTTCAGCAGTGTTTCCCACCCACTTCCATCCCAAGTTCTTCATTTTGCACCTCTTATGATTTATGGTAACACCCCTACTGTGAAAACCTCAGAAGGTCCCAACACAGTGAAGAATGTTCCCTGGTGCCATTACTTTGTCTTCAACGTTATGTGGCTGCAGTTGATAGGTTTTGAGAGGCGCAATCCAGCCAAGAAATTCCATCGAGGGTCCAGAAGAGGTTTAGACCAAAGTAGCGTCTCATGGTACCAAGCAGGCATGAGACATGTGGCGGCCTGTCTAAGTCCCACATGTGCATTTGATGAAGGCTGCCAAGTTTGGCATGGAGGTTCCGCCTCAATACACCTGTCACAAAATGTGAAATGACATCTTTTGCTACCTTTGCCTCTCTCCCAGCCTAGGGTAACCTCCAGGATGGAAGTCCCAGGTCTGACACATGTGGGTGGGAACTGCTAGGGAGGCTGCCAGCGGGGGACTCTGCTCACCCACTGCACCAAGGGAAAATCCGGTTCACAGCTCACATGCCTTCCTCTGTATATAAACCCGGAGAAGGAGCAACAGCTTAGGCTGAGTGGTACAGGATGAGCGTCTGTGTAATAACCACTAATGGTTAGGCACCATGGACACAGGGTAGGGAAGGATACAGTGAAGAAGAATATGAAGCGTTGGACGTAGCAAAGGGGGCCAAAGAGCATGAGGATCCCCAGAAATGACGCAAGACACAAGCGGAGCTAACACAGGCTTACAAAGGGGAATCGGCCAGGTGCTTCACCCCAGCTTTAGCTAGCTGCCCCCACAGCAGAACTTTATCTCCTACAGAGAGCACTGGGTTGGATAGCAAAGGCACAGCTTTCAAGCAGGGAAGGTTACTTTCTCAATACTATCTTTAGTGGGACGACAAACTGTTATTTTACTTGATTTCCATCTCCTGACTGGGGGAAGGATGAGTTGATAGCCAGGGTGGGGTAGAGTGGGGATGAGTCAATAACAGGGTGCCAGGACTCAGGAAACATGACCCCAGGCTTTTGGGCTTCACACATGCATACACACACGCGTCCGCGCTCTAGGAATGTTCTCACGAAACATGACCCCAGGCTGGTGGTCTTCACATGCACACACACGCGTGCGCACACACACACATACATGCTCTAGGAATGTTCTCAGCAAACATGACCCCAGGCTGGTGGTCTTCACACACACACACACACACACACACACACACACACACACACACACACACACGCTCTAGGAATGTTCTCAGGAAACATGATCCCAGGCTGGTGGTTTTCACACACACACTCACGCGCACACTCTAGGAATGTTCTCAGGAAACATGACCCCAGGCTGGTGATCTTCACACACACGCACACACACACACACACACGCGTGCACGTGCTCTAGGAATGTTCTCCGGAGAGAGTGGCTTCTAAGGACTGAGTGCTGCAAAGAAAGTCACAACTGGGAGCAGCCTTCCCTTCCCCTAGAGACTCCTGGGAAATCAGGATGTGCACGGAGATTAGACATCACCTGTCTTGATAAGGGAAACCAGTTCAATAGTGGTCAGTGTTTCCTCTGTGCTTCTAACACAGGGTTTTATTTCCTGGGCACCAGATTATAGAAGAAGGCAGGAGGGCCCCCCAAAATATGATTAGTTGATCCGCTAGAGTAAATTCTCATGTGCTTAAAAGAACACCCCTGGTGGGCCAGGGTTTACTGTTTACTGAACTAAACAGTAAAGGATGGCGAGGAAGACATCCACTGAGCCTTGACCTCCATGCCTCAGTCAGGACACCAAGTGTGTGTGTGTGGTGGGTGGGGACTGACACCAGTGGTGGAGGAGGGAAGTGGACATAGGCCCCAGAGACTGCTGGTACAGCAGCATGATGTTGTTTCTGGAGTCCTGATTGTGCCAAGGCAGCCTCTGGAGTGACTGTGGCAGTAAAAAATCAGATTCTGGATCTGCAGAGCCTGGATCTGGGGCCTCTTGGGTAGCAGGTAGCTTGGGTGTGTTCCTAGAGAGAGTGAAGAGCTGGACACCGGACTACCCGCTGCTGAACCCTACCGTTCGTGCTAGGTAAGTGCACGGAGATGGAGAGAAGACCCTGAAAGAACAGCAAGGGGTGCATGGACCAAGCCCCTTCCCTTTCCCCTGCCACCAGGTCCTCTTATATGGTGCTGTGAGGTCAAACAAAGGGAAGCCCACTCAGACCTGCAGAGACCTCAGCGAAACAACTGCCCCCCACCCCCCACAATTCAGCAGACATCTCACAAGGACACTCACACATACCCGAGAGAGAAACCTCACACACATACTTCCTTGGAGACTTCCAGAGAGACTCAGAGGCCTCGCACAGAGACTTCATATGAAGTTCTCAGCATCCTTTATGGAGACTTCTCAGAGACCCCACAGGGACCTCACACAAAGCCCTCCCACATAGCTCACTGCCAGCACGGGAGAATTAGCAGCCGCTGTCCACCCCTGAGCTCCTGGAAACTTTCACACATTGTCTGCAGTGCCCCCCATGCTTGTGCATCTTTGTCCTCATAGCCTTGCTTGGGAACAACAGAATCACAAACTGCACGTAGTTGTGTGCAAATTTTTTCCACTGAAACGTTTTCACTAGCCTGAACTCTGAAGTGTAGTTTACAATTGAAATACAAGTAAAACTGCCAACACCAAATGAGAGTGTGATTCTAGATGGTGTGCAGTCAAATGTCGTACGCCACACTTTTACTTTTGCTTCGGACAAATTCTCTAATTGGTGGGGAAGTGACTGACTACTTTGGAAGCAACAGAACAGTCCATCAAATGGGCTTCAGGACTCAAATATATAAATAGACATCTGATCTGAACTCAAACTCATTCCCCAAGGGGCTCATGAAACTAATTTTTTTGGAAGAGTGAAGGAACCCACATGAAAATAACAAAATGTACATCACATTGTGTCTGTCTGGGTTAATTTCTCAATGAAACAGCTGTCATATCTGAAGATATTCAGGGCAACATTCCTTTTATAGCTCTGTCGACATAATTAATATGATTTTTCTGTGAAATGTAATATTTCTAAGTTATGCAAAGTCCTAATGTTTATCTACCACAACAAACTGATAATATTTCGAAGGATGAAGAAATAGATCAAGAAATAATAATTACCAGGGCGTGGTGCCCCAACAGACTGGACTGGAAAACGCTCCTAAGGGCCAGCAAACGATCCCTGAACTAACTACAAGCTTTTCTCTTGTGAACTGTTTTATTCTGTTCTTTGTCAGTGGTTTGTTTTTTTTGTTTTGTTGTCTGGTTGTATACTGTTGCTTTGTTTTCCTCTGTCTAGTTTTCGTGCATGTTAGTGACTCCACAGGTCTGTCTGAATAGGACAGGCTGGATGAACTATCTGGAGGAAAAACAACGGGACCGACAGTTTTGCGGGGACTTGGGGTGGGGGGGTAAAGGGGGGGTAAGGAAGTGGTGTTAACAAACCCAGGGACAAGGGAAAAACATGGGACCCCAAATGGTAGAGAAGGGGGAGTGGCAGGCCTTGTGGGAAATGATCAAGGGTAAGGTTGCTTAGAGAAGAGGTATACTCTAGCCCAGGTGGCGATGAAGCATGGTAGTAGGGCAGGAGGAAAGTCAAGGGAGATGGAGGAAAGAGCTAGGAGTCAAAGGGCATTCATAGAGGTCTAGACAAAGACATGTACAAGCAAATATATATAGGAGGATGGGGAAATAGATCTATGTGTCTATATTTATAGGTCAAGTATTAAGGTGGCGGAAGGACCTTGGGCCTCTACTCAAACACTCCCTCAATGCATGAATACCTTCTTTTATTAAATTGGAACTCTATGATGCTCACTCTCCCGACACAACGGCTGGAGCCAAAGTGAGTGAACAAGTAAATGTGGTGAAGAAAGCTGATGGTGCCCGGCTATCAAAAGAGATAGTGACTGGGGTCTTAAAGGCTTGAAGATAAACAAGCAGCCATCTAGCTCAGAAGCAACAAAGTCCACATGGAAGAACACACCAGCCTGAGTGAGTGAGTGGTCCCAAAGGGATCAGTTACCAGGCATCAAAGAACAAAAAATCATATCATTGACTGCACACCTCCATGATAGGATCGCTGAAGACAAATGGGTGCATAAGCAAATGTGGTGAAGAAAGCTGATGGTGCCTGGCTATCAAAAGATATAGTGTCTGGGGTCTTAAAGGCTTGAAGGTGAACAAGCGGCCATCTAGCTCAGAAGCAAATAAGCCCACATGGAAGAAGCACACCGGCCAGTGCGATCACGAGGTGCCCAAGGGACCAGGTATAAGGCATCATGCAAAAAAAAAGATATAAGTGTGTGTATGTATGTGTATATATGTGTATATGTATATATGTATGTATATATATGTATATATATATCATATTAAATGAAGGGGGAAGTGCAGAGTGGAGACCCAAGGCCCAAGTGTCGACCAACGGAGATCCCCTCATAGAGGGGTTTAGGAGAGGAGATGGGTTAATTAGGGTGTGAGGTAGTATCGATGAAGAACACAGCTTTCCCCCGGATCCTGGATGCTTCCTCCCCCCAACTACCATGATCCGAATTCTACCTTGCAGGGCTGGATAGGACAGAGGCTGTACACTGGTGCATATGAGGGTTGGAGGTACAGGGAATCCAGGGTGGATGATACCTTCAGGACCAAGGTGTGAGGGACGATGCTGGGAGAGTGGAGGGCGAGTGGGTTGGAAAGGGGGAACTGATTACAAGGATCCACATGTGACCTCTTCCCTGGGAGAGGGACAGCAGAGAAGAGGGAAGGAAGACTCCGGATAGGGCAAGATATGACAAAACAACGATGTATAAATTACCAAGGGCATATGAGGGAGGGGGGAAGGGGGAGGGAGGAGGGGAAAAAAAAGAGGACCTGATGCAAGGGGCTTAAGTGGAGAGCAAATGCCTTGAGAATGATTGGGGCAGGGAATGTATGGATGTGCTTTATACAGTTGATGTATGTATATGTGTGGATTGTGGTAAGAGTTGTATGAGTCCCTAATAAAATGTAAAAGAAGAAAAGAGAAAAAAATGATTAGGGCAAAGACTGTACAGATGTGCTTTATACAATTGATGTATGTATATATATGAACTGTGAAAAGAATTGTATGAGCCCCAATAAATTGTTAAAATTAAAAAAAAAAAAAGAAATAATAATTAATGAAATACACATTTTCAGGTAGTACCATTTACAATAGCCAAGCGTAAATGAAAATATCTATATCTATACTTGAATAAAAAAACAACAGATTTATATGAGGAAAACTACAGAAATTACAAGAAATCAAGTGTGACCTCAGCAAATGGGATAATATCCCATGCTCCTTGACCAGACGACTCAATGTAGTACAGTTATCAGTTCTACTCAAGGCACTAGACAAGTTTAATTCACTCCTGATAAAATTACCCTCATCTTTCTTCAAAGAATTGCAAAACCACTGATTACTAACTTCATATGGTAAGGGCATAGGTCAGGGGTTGAACCTACAAACTTCTCCTTGGTAGAAAGATAAAACTGTTCTCATAAAAGACTTGTAGGCTGGCTTTGAGTTGGAATTTTGGGGTCATTTAGGATTTTTTTGTGGCATGTGATTTTTAGGGCTTTAAGGTCATTTGGGGTCATTTAATTTTTTTGCGCATTAGGGTGGTTTGGGCTTTAAGGGTGTTTTATAAGGTTTAAAGGAGTTTTTAAGGGATTTAGGGGTGATTTTTTGGAGTGTATAGGTATTTTTTAGCAGGTAGGGGTGTTTTTAGTGATCTTACAGGGTTTCTTAGAGATTTTAGGGTATTTTAAAATATTTTATGTGTTTTTCCCCAGCATTTTATGTTTTGTTGGGGCTTTCATGTTGTCTTCAGGGCATTTATGTGGTTTTGGAAGTTCATGGTTTGGGAATCTTCTAGGGATATGATTTGGAAGTTCCACATGTTTTGGGAGGCATTTAGTGTGTTATTTGTGGCTTCAGAGTGTTATTTGAATTTTAGGGAATATTATGGCTTTTCAGACATTTTAAGGCTTTTAGGGTGATTTTAGTGTTTAAGGGTGTTTATTAGGCTTATATGTGTTTTTATGGCTTTTAGTGTTTTGTTAAAATTTTAGGGTGCTTCTTAAGGCATTAGAGTGTTTGGGGGGATTAGGTTTTGGTTTTCAGGGCTTTAGGGTTTTGTTGGATTATTTTTTGCTTTCATGGTGAATTCATGTCTATTAGGCTGTTGGACTTTTACAGGGTTTTATAGTGCTTCGGGTTGCTTTGTAGGGATGTTCTTGGGGTTTTAAAAGACTTTTAGCGTGTTTTTAGGGCTTCACGTGTTCTTTATTTTGCGTTTTAAGGCATTTGCATAATATTAGGGCATTTATTATGTTTTCGGGACGTAAGGAGTTTTTTTTAAGACTTATGGCGCATTAGGGTGTTTTAGAAAGCCTTTTACCATGTATTTAATGGTCTTAAGATGTTTTAGAGGGTCTTTAGGGGTGGTCTTAGCATTTTAGAAATATTTTAGACGTTTTAGGGTTTTTAAGGCATTTATAGTGTTTTTACGACTTTTAAGGTGTTTTTAGAACACGCCTGACAGGTACACACTATTTCAATCAGGCTCTGGTTAGTGCCTCTCAATCAATTGGTGACATGGGAGTCTGGATAATGGATTACCTTTACTCTGCAGATGAGAAAACTCACTCAAAAAGACACAGGTGTTGACCCACAGGCACACAACTGGTTAACAACAAAGACATATTCACAACCAGTGTTGGGAGCCAGAGCCCTAAGCCCCACATACCTGTCCCCAGCAGAACAGTCAATCTATCCTGAACCATCAAATGATCTGAGCAGATCCTCCCACCCAACTCACCTTCCCATGCCAAATATTTTATTTCAGAAGGTGGCAGTGAATCTGCAGCTCTGAGAGAGGGACATATCTGATCGGAGCACATGGAGCAGATGAAGGGGGAGGAGGGGAATGTGGAGCACATCCTGGCACACCAGGACTTGAGGATGATGTTCCCACTCAGAGAATCCAGTCCACATAGAAGACCACATGGCCAGCCCCACGATGAGACAAGACACCCCTCAAAGACCCATAGCCTTAGAGGGGACAACACTGAAGACACAGTGTGGGAAATGCGCCCGAACTAATCCTGCCACACCGAGGCATAACACTAAGGGGGTACAGCAGAAGAGCAAGAAAACGAAGCATCAAGGTCCCCAGGGAATGCCAAAGGATGACTTTGAGGCCAGTACTTGGTACACCAACAGACTGGACTGGAAAACACTCTTAAAGGCCAACAAACCGACCTTGAACTAACGATGAGCCACTTCTTTCTTGTTGAGTTGTTTTCATTCATTGTCATTGGATTTTGGTTGTTTTGTTGCTTTTAGTGCTTGGTTTTGCTCTGTCTTGTTTTGTGTATGTTATTACATCTACAGGTCTGTCTAAATAAGATAGGCTGGACGAACAATCTGGAGGAGAGAAAACAGGACCAACACTTCTGGGGAGACATGGGAGAGAGGGAGGTGTGGGGAAAGGTAGTGGTGTTAAGAAACCCAGAGAAAAGGGAAGAACAGGTGATGCAAATCGGTGGTGAGGGGGATGTAGGAGGCCTGGTAGGGAGTGATCAAGGGAAATGGAACCAATGGAACCAAGAGGAATTACTGAATTACTGAAGCACAAATGAAAAGTGAGCATGGCAGTGGGCCCAAGAGGCAAATCAAAGGGAATAGAAAAGCAAGCTAGGAAGCAAGGGTCAATTATAGAGGTTTAAAAAAAGGCATGTACATATTTAAATATATGAGCATGGGGAAATAGATCTATGTCCCTATATTTATAGGTTTTGTATTAAGGTAGCAGATGGACATTGGGACACTGCTCAAGGACTCCCTCGTTGCAAAAATACTGTTCTATTAAATTGGCATTCTATGATGCTCACCTTCCCTACACGATCACTGAACACAAAGCAGGTACATAAGCAAATGTGGTGAAGAAAGCTAATGGTGCCCAGCTATCAAATATATAGCATGTGAGGTCTTAAAGGCTTAAAGGAAAACAAGCGCCCATCTAGCTCAGAAGAAACAAAGCCCACATGGAAGAAGCACACCAGCTTGTGAGATCATGAGGTTTTGAAAAGATTTGGTAGCAGGCATCATCAGAACAAAAAAAATCTTATCATTGCGAATGAGCGGGGAGTGCTGGGTACAGACACAAAGCCCATTTACAGTCCTCTGGACATCCCTAACAGAAGGGTGTCAGGGAGGAGATAAACCAAGACAGGTACCAGATAATAACGATGAAACACAGCTTTCCCCTAGTTCCTACATGTTTCCTATCTCCCACTATCATGATCCCAATTCTAATTTACAAATCAGGCTAGACTAGAGAATGTACACTTGGACAGATAGGAACAGGAAACATGGGGAATCCAGGGTGGATGAGCCCTTGAGGACCAGTGTTATGAGTGCAGACTCGGGAAGGGTGGAGGGAGGGTAGGTTGGAAAACGGAAACCGTATACAGGGATCTACATTTAACCTCAACAGAAAAGTGGGTGAAGGAACATCAGACAGTGCAAGATATGAGAAAATAATTAGTAAATTATCAAGGGTAGCTCGAATGGAGGGGGAAAAATGAGGAGCTGAGGCCAGGGGCTTGGGTGGGGTGGAGAGTGGATATTTTGAGAATAATGAGGGCAATGAATGTACAAATGTGCTTTACACAACCGATGTATATATGCATTCTGGTTAGTGTTGCATGAACAATTTAAAAAAAGGTCTGGACAGAGGGCACATGCAAGGATGATCTCAGGCTGGATTAGATCAGCAAAATCACCTCCTGGAGTTGCCTCACCCTGTGTCTATTCCTGAGTCAGGCATGAAGCTTAGGGCCCATAGTCCCAGGAGCTGGACAGGGAGGGAGGCGGGGTTCTGAGGTCATTCCATAGGGGCAATGGCCCTCCTGTCCTGCCGGGCCCACCCTCCTTTGTAATCCTGCTGGCTGGAGCACGGCTTTCATGGAGTCCACACCATGGGAGCTCTACTACTCATGGGGGATTGGCAGGAAGCCTCTGCTTATGCGCACACACCACCACCTAGCTGGAGGATCTCTGTGAACAAAGCCTGAGGCAGACAACAAGCCCACTAATTGATGCTGTAAGAGATACAATCAGCATCCAGAAACCTGCAACTGGGAGTAAGAGGCAGCATACTTGGCCCCAGCCACTCCCACTGCCATCTTCAAGGAGTGACATTCTAAAGCAGAGGGTTTTCAAAAGGCACTGCCAGGACTGTGGAATGAGCAGCTCATTTGTGGACATGGATACTGTGTGATCCAGAAGTATTACCTCTTCCTTTCCATTCAGGTGAGACAAAAAAAAGTTCCAAATAGAAAGCCATGCATCTAAACAGTATCCAATAGCCACTCATGTGCAGTGCTGCTGCCTCCAAAGAGCTTTCCTAGGTTTTTCTCTCTGTGGACAGATATACCTTGGTCCTTGGCTCTGCATGAGAAAGAATTCACGCCAAAGCCAGGTTTGTGATCCAATTGTGTTTTAGGAGAGATAGGGAGGCATGGTAGGCAACCCTGGTGGACCCCAGTGGCTGAATTGAATTTACTTGGCCTAGGTGGGTCAATGTGGGTGCAGCACCCACCCAGGTGTACCTGGCCTTCCTGACTGGAAACCTGGACCTCTGAGCACGCTCGGTGTGCCACTCTTTCCTGGGTGGCTAGCTTGGCCCTCTGAGCATGTATCATGGACAACCTAGTCCCTATGCTAGCTACCTAAAATTTACACCCTGAAGAGATATGGACCCAAATCTTTGGGGTACAAGGCGACGACATCTTTAGGTCCTTCCTGCTGCCAAAAGGGTGAAGTGGGGCTTTGGGTCCATACCCTTTCTACTCTGCTGGGAGGGGTTGTCCATTCAGGTCTAGGATGGATAAGGTTGAGGTGGTCCAGGAGATGGTGGTCCTAGAGGTGGCACACTTGGTTCAGAGGGCTTGGTAACTTGAGAACTTCTGGAAAAACAAACAAACGGACAAGAGGGTGAACAGTTTAACTGAGACAAGGCTAGGCTTGTGAGGTGGCAGTGCCCTTGAAATTAGGTGAGTGTCACAGGAAACAAAAAAAATCTTAGGATTATCAGGCATGTGTGTTTGTTCGTTCTAAGTATAGGCACGGGAGTAAAAGCATCCACAATTTCCCCTATGAGGGTACAGGGTTTGGGAACTACTGGGTGCACTGAGATCACTGTTTCATTTATGATCCTAATGTTTGGACCCACTGCTAAGAATCATGCTTCTATTTAATCCTATTATCCCTCAATTATTAACTTTGGTCAAACAAATTTTGTTTTCATTAATTACTTTCATAGTTATCTATCTATCTATCTATACACACACATTTAATTGAATGGAATGAAAAGGTCATGCGTTATAGCGTTAAATTGTAATATTGGAATACTACAGCGGGAGTCAACAGGGATCAAAAGAAAGTAAGTGTCTGAGTCATTTTTAATTTTCTTGGCTTCAAATTGAATAAAAGACTTGTAAATTACCCAGAGACCAAATTCCCATGGTGCCTCCTACAATGGGTAGAATGTTCAGGGATGTTTCAGGGCTGGGAGATTAGTAACCCCTAAGTCCAGGATCCCTTAGGGCAGGGGTCCTCAAACTGTTTACACAGGGGGCCAGTTCACTGTCCCTCAGACCGTTGGAGCACCAGACTATAGTTAAAAAAAACCAAACTATGAACAAATTCCTATGCACATTGCACGAATCGGCTACTAAGTAGGACATGCAGAGGCAGCAAAAACACCCTGAGGGTGGGATAAATGTCGTCAGGCCACATGTGCCCCACGGGCCACAGTTTGAGGATGCCTGCCTTAGGGGGTTCCTGGGTGCACTGGGGATGAAGGTCTCTACTGCTCCTCAAAAGGAGAAATGCTGTAACTTCTGGCATTTCGGCCCACTTTCCAATCACTTTACAAAACTGTTCCAGGTGAATCAGGGTTAGAAGGGAAAGTGTACCATTCTCTGGCCACCATTCTCCTTTCTCAAATAAAGTTGCATAGTGTATCAGCTTTTGTTTGTCTAGCCTCTGTGTCAACTCTATCCCAATTGGACAGGATTCATGCAAGGGGGCAATTCCTGAGTATGAAGCTGCTAAGTCCCATCTAGAAAGCACAAAAGAAGGCTATGTAGAGCTTGCTGCCTCAAGGTCAATAAACCCCACTTGAGAGCGAGCCCTTTATTGCCCTGAATCTGTTGCCTCAGGAAGATGCCCCAGCAAGAAGTAAGGGATCAAAGACAACTCACTGAGGTCGACTTTAAGTCCAACCATTATTCTAGACAAGCTAGGAGAACCACTGCTTGGAATGGCCCCACGGCCCTCCAAGATGCCTGCTGGCGGGAGCAGACTCTCAAATCTCTGAAGGGAAGGGGCATCTGGAAGCTCAGGGAACCTTAAGGGAATTGGAATTTCTGTCTGGAACATCGTGGCAGTGGAACTGTGTAGTAAGAGCTTTCCCCAAAAGTGCCTTAAGCAGCAACACTGAAAGCCTAAAGGTAACAGTTACACAGGAAGGGTTCCATATGCCATTGGCCTAAGCCTGGGCCACGGAAAACCAGCCTGTAACAAGGAACAAACCTACACTGGTAGAACACTAACACTATAACGCCTCAAGTTTTAAATTCAGGAAATAATTTTAAACATTTTTATTCTTTACTTTCATAGTTATCAATATGTATATATGGCATTCAAATATATAAAACGTGCAATGTTTTTGAAATGTAACCAAATTGTCACATTGATAATTTATAAGTTTGGTACTAGATAAGTTTCAATTAAATGTTATAAAAATGTTGTGCTGGGCATTATAGGGCTAAAGCAGCTTGTTTGAAAAGCCAGGAGAAAGGGAATGGAGGGGAAAAGGGAAATATTTGGCTCCCAGGACAAGGCAGGGCTAACTCCCAGGTCTATTCAACCAGCTCCCTAGGCAGTGCCCTTCCACATGTTTGGGCTGGTGGGCACCATCTTGGCCAGGGTCACAGGCCCCGTTTCCCCATGGCCACAATGGCGGCTATATAGGATCTCTGGGAAAAGCTTAAACAGCCTTGACAAGAGTGAAGCCATTATGAGCTGACAGAAGGCACCATGTAAAGTAAATAAAGTAGCTATGAACTGTAAATGAACTAGCTGATATAGGGGAGGTAGGCTGTGCAGATGTGCCCAAGGGAATGTCCCAAAGGATATGGATGCTCAGAAGATTCGCGAGAGCGACCAGAGCAGTCTTTGTTCAACTAAGAATGACTAACTGCAACACCCTGCTTCTCTACTCTGCCTGCTTGCACACCTGCACATTGCAAAAGTATAAAAACCTTTGGACAATTAGACTGGGGCTGCTCAGGAAAAAAAACTTTTTCTGTTGAACTTGCCAGCGGTCGGAGTAGTTTTCTTTCTGGGAATGGAGAGTGGCTACAACATTTCGAGGTGCACCGAGATCCAATTGCCACTGTCTGGGCTTGCTTAGAAAGGAAACCTCCTTAACAGGAGTGCTCTCCCCAGAACTACGGATTTCTGATTTCTCTAGGCCAGGGGTCCTTAAACTCTTTAAACAGGGACCAGTTCACTGTCCCTCTGATCAGTTGGAGGGCCGAACTATCGTTTCAATAAAACTATGAACAAATTCCTATGCTTCCTGCACATACCTTATTTTGAAGTTTAAAAAAAACACACAAACAAACGGGGCACAAACACTCGGCGGACAGGATCAAGGTCCTCGGCTATCCGCATGTGGCTCACAGGCTATTGTTTGAGGACCCCTGCTCTAGGCGCTCACAAAGAGAATGTAGTTTCAGCCCTAAAGCCTGGAGACTCCGCAATTTGTTTAAAGGTGATTGGACAGAAGGAGTTCCTGATTTGCCCATGCAAGACTCGTTTTCCCTTCCCCTATTTCTCAGAGTTCATAGTTATGTTTATGGGGAACCAGGACATCCCTATCTGATCCCTAAAATTGATGCGTGGAATGACATTGCCACTAATAAGCCAGCATAAACAAAAGACTTACTTCCTCCTGCAACAGAAAGGGTTCTTGTTTCAAGATTTCAGGAAACATGGCAGGACCAGAAAAAAAATAGACCCAAGGTCCTAAAACCACTAAGGTGGAGGCTGCCCTTCCCCAACCCCTCCCCATACCCCTCTGTCTCGGCTTTATTCCTTTTTGCAGGAGGACTCTGGGAGTGGGAGAACTAGCTTACGACCCTTCATTATCACTGCCACCCTGTCAGGTGCATGGGGCTGGAGAGAGAGAAATACTCATAACTCCTTTCTGAGTCCACACCCCAACATACACTAGGGCTGGTATGGGATCTCGACCGCCCCACCCCCCAAGAAGGATGATTTGGCAGCAGCCATTCTACACTCAAGGCAAGCAGCCCCAACACCTGGGGAAGACCCCTGAGTCCCTTTTTGGGTATATATCCCCTTGTATTCCAGTGATTTGTATAATTGGAATCAACAAAATCCCTTTTTCTGACAAAGCAGGTCTGATTCCTTGATAGAAACGGTTTTCCATATGCATTAGCCCACCTCCAGAAATTGCCAGCAACTTCTCCAGGTGCTGTTCACAACACAGGTACAGTAGCCCTGCCAGAGAGAGGCCCAGTAAGCAGTCAATGGACATGATGGTCAGACAGCAGGCACTCCCCATGTGAGGGAAACTCTTTTTGCCACTGCACGAAAAATGTGAGATCCAAACTCCTTGCAAGGCACAGAAGGCCTAACCAGGTATCACCAGTTTCTCTTGCAGGCCCTCAGTGGAACAGCTAGAAAACCTATGAATTTATCTAAGGTCAGTGAGAATTTTCAGGCTCTTACAAGAGAATGTCTGCGTGCCTTTTTAGAGTGACTGATGGAAGCCTACGGGCTTTATATCCCTAACGGCCTGGAGGCCCCGAGAACAGGAGGGCAATAAGTATTGCCTTTATTACTCAGTCTGCCTCAGACATGAAAAAGAAGTGGGAAGGGTTTGACGGGAAAAATCTTAGTGATTTGGTACAAGTGGCTCAGCGGGTGTGTAACAACAGAGATGATCCTACCACGACAGAGACAAAGAAACTAGTTAAAATACTAGTAATTGCCATGAGAGACCCCAGAGACTCAGGAAAAGGAGAGCATGGCCCACTTACGGAGAGACTGACCTGTGGGCACCGCCAAGCCATGGGGCAGGATCAATGTGCCTACTGCAGGAAAGAAGGACATTGGAAAAATCAGTGCCTTGAATACCCCAGGAGAAGCAGACAACCCTCCAATAGAGAGGACGGGCCTCATCCACACCTAGAAAATCCCAAGCAAGAGACAATAATGCTTGAAGAAGCTGAATGAAGGTGTCAGTGCTCTGTTTCACTTGGTCCCCAGGATCCCAGGCTAACTGTCCAAGTAGGAGGCCAGCCAGTCAATTTCTTAGTGGACACAGGGATTACCTTCTCAGGTTCAGAAAAGAGTACAGGCAAATTGTCAAAAGGAAAGATTTGAATTACTGTCAGCATATGATTGCTTCCAAAAATAACTCACACCAGAAGATTTGCATGGAGGTTAGGTGGGTTTCTCAAGACATCATGATAAAAAATATCTGTCTGCCCTTTGTCCCAGTTAGCCATATGATTTTTATGGCACTGGCCCCTGGCTTGGCTGTTGAGCCATGGAAACTGTTTTTGCAGGACGTGAGGCGGTGGCCTGTGGCCATCAGTGGAAGGACAAAATCTCCACAGTGGTCTTCCTGTTTCAATTTGGAGCCACCTATATCACCTCTCGGACATTATTGTTGTCCTGGGCTCAGAATCGCCACCCCAGGTCTAGAAGGCACCTAACAGATCCACACTATTTGAATCAGGCTCTGGTTAGCCCCTATCAATCACTTGGTGACATGGGAGTCTGGACAATGGAGTACCTTTACTTTTCGGATCAGAAAACTAACTAAAAAAAACACAGGTGTTGACCCAGAGGCACACAACTGGTTAAAAACAAAGCCAAACTTACAACCATTTTCTGGAGCCAGAGTTCTGAGCCCCTCGTGGCTGTGCCCAGCCGAGCAGTCCCTCTCTCCTGGACACACCAAAGATCTGAGCAGATATTCCCCACAACCCCTCCCAAAGATTTTATTTCAGAGGATAGCATTGAATTTGCATCTCCTGGACAGAGACATTATCTGATCAGAGCACACAGAGATGAAGGGGAGAAGGGGAGAGTGGAGCACATCCTGTCCCACCAGACCTTGAGGATGATGTTCCCACTCAGAGAAGTCAGTTCACATAGAAGACCACATGGCCAGCCCCACGACGAGACACAACGTCCCTCAAAGACCCATAGCCCTAGAGGGGACAACACTGGAGACACAGTGTGGGAATTACCCCCAAACTGATCTCGCTACACCGAGGCATAACACTAAGGGGGTACAGCAGAAGAGCAAGTAAAAGGAGCAGCAAGATCCCAAGGAAATGCTAAAGGTGGACTTTAGGGTCAGGGTTTGGTGCCCCAAAAGACTGGACTAGAAAACACTTCTAAAGGCCAACACATAGTCCTTAAACTATCTATGAGCTTTTCTATCTTGTTGACCTTTGTTTTCTTTTATTGTAATTGGATTTTTGTTGTTTTGTTTATTTTGCTGCTTGGTTTTGTTCTTTCTTGTTTTTGTGCATGTTATTGCCTCTACAGGTCTGTCTAAATAAGATAGGCTGAACGAACAATCTGGAGGAGAAAAAAAAACGGAACTAGCACATCCTGGAGGACATGCGAGAGAGGGAGGTGGGAAGAAAGGTAGTGGTGTTAAGAACTCCAGAGACAAGGGAACAAAAAGTGATGGAAATCAGTGGTGAGGGGGATGCAGGAGGCCTGGTAGGGCGTGATCAAGGGTAATGTAACCAAGAGGAATTACTGAAACCCAAAGGAAGACTGAGCATGACAGTGGGCACAAGAGGAAAATCAAAGGGTATAGAAGAGTGAGCTGGGAAGCAAGGGCCAGTTATAGATGTCTAAATAAAGGCATGTACATATATTTACAAAGGGGCATGGGGAAATAGATCTATGTCCATGTGTTTATAGATTTAGTATTAAGGTAGCAGATGGACATAGGGCCTCCGCTCAAGGACTCGTTCATTGCAAGAACATTGTTCTATTAAATTGGCATTAAACGATGCTCACCTTCCCTACACCATCACTGACCACAAAGCGGCTGCATAAGCAAATGTGATGAAGAAAGCCGATGGTGTCCAGCTACCAAAAGATATAGCGTGTGGGGTCTTAAAGGCTTGAAGGTAAAGAAGCAACCATCTAGCTCAGAAGCAACAGAGCCCACATGGAGGAAGCATACCAGCCTGTGTGATCACAAAGTTTCAAAGGGATAAGGCAACAGGCATCATGAGAACAAAAAAATCTTATCATGGAGAATGAGAGGGGACGGCCGGGTATAGACCCAAAACCTATTTGCAGTGCACTAGACATCCCCTTACAGAAGGATCTCAGAGAGGAGATAAAAGAATACAGGGTATGAGACAGCAAAGAAAAACACAACTTTCCTCAAGTTCTTTTTTTTTTTGTTTTTTTTGCGCACCCCGTGGGCGCCTGGTGCCGCCCCCTCCCCGGTCCCGCGGCGGCGGCGGCGGCTCGGGGCCAGGGGGGGGGGCGGGCGCCAGGGGAGGGGGCAGACACCAGGGGCAGCGGTGGCGGCGGCGGCTCCCGGCGCCATCTTGGGCTGATCGATGAATTGAACAAAGAGGATCAATTTCCGATCAAGCGAGTTATCAATGGGGGCCGGGGAGTGAGAGGGACTTGTCCCTGAGTCGGCCCCGCTTTCCCTGGCACCCCCCTCCTCCCCTCCGCCGCGGCTCCCCGGCGGCAAGGCAGCCCGGCGCCCCCCCGGGGAGGCCGACCGCCCGCAGCCCCCACCCCCGAGCGAGAGGCCGAGAGAGAAGCCTGACCTGCAGCTGCTGTAAATCAAAGCGCTTCCAATATTGAAACATAGATCCCACATTGGCCGCCATCTTGAGACGTATTGAGACGGAGTGAGAGGCTGATAGAGAGGGGGCTGGAGTTCAGGAGCCGCCAGGAGGCAGCAGGCGGGCGGCGCCAAAACCCGGCCTGGAGCCGGCCGCCGCCGCCGCCACAGAGGAGCGCGGACTCCTCCTCACGGCGTCACCGCCGCCAGGGCAAGCCCAGCCGGAGTCGGAGTCTGAGCCCGAGGGCGTGGCGGCCGCTGGCCCGGCCTAGCGCGCGGCCGCCCGGCCACGTCCCCCGCCAGCGGCCGAATGAGCGACCCGCCCGTGACCCCCGCCCCTCCCAATCCCCAGCCCCTGCCGGCGGCCACCCGGCTCGGCGCGGCCCGGCCCCTCGAGGGCGGCGAGAGGGGCGCTGGAGGGCGGCGAGAGGGCAGCCCCACCGCCCGCCGAGGCCCAGGCCGGGCTCACCTGGCGCGGGGGGGTGGGGGGGGCGCGGAAGGAGGGGGCCCTGGCGGCAGCGGAGCGCAGCCCCCCAGCCCGCCTCTACGCCCGGGCGCTGGGTGCCGGCGACGCGCCGGGGGTCGTCGGTCATCCTGCTGGGCGCCCGCCCGCCCGCGGAGCCGCCGCGACCACCTGCTTGAGCCCAGACCCCCGCACGGCGCAGGCCTCAGCGCACCCGCGCTTGTGCCCGAAGCCTTGACCGTGGGCGGCCCCGCCAGCCGGGGCCTCAAGGACCCAGCACCCCAGAGCGCCCTTGCTGGGGGAGGGCAGGGGCATGGGGAGGCATCAGCCCCTGACCCTCTTGAACTTGCACCCGCCAGCGTCCCACGCTGGGGCCCCAGAGTCCCCGCTCAACACCACCCGGTGACCCAGGGCCCCCTAGCTGTCACCGCCGACTTGGTACTTAGGAGACATGCTCTCTGGAGGCGGTTGAGGCTTGTCTTGTGGCCAATAATCATCTCCTACGCCTTCCTTTCCAGTCACTAATTTGATGTCTTCACTTAAAGAAATGCCCATAAGTTGAGGTTTCAGAGGAGAGCTCCTTGAGCTCCCCAGACAACAAGGGGGCCGAGTGTCACCGTCATTATCCTGAGCTGGGAGGGAACACTAGTGTTCCAGAGGCTGGGAATCCGTCACTGCCTGCCCACAGCACAGACAGAGCAGGTGCTGGTTATAATTGTTTCTAGACGTCCTGCCATGCTCAGTTGAACGTCAAAGACATAAACGTTGCCCGACTACAATCAAACTGGAGTACGCAGACATTTCTGCATCATTGCCGGGTGGAAATACACTGAGTGGAGTTGGATGAGATGGCAGCAAGTGCTTAAGGAGGGGGTGCTGTGGGAATACCAACAAGATGACTGCTAGTCTCCGTTTCCTTCTCTCGTCTGCTTTGTGTTTTCTTTCAGGACCAGAAGAAATGATGCATATATAAGGAAAAAACTTTTCATTTCCAGAGGAGTTTTCCACCCCACAATCTACCCGCAGCCTCCTTTGAGCAAGCCAGTAAAAGCTTTTTTTTTTAACCTGCCTTCTCACTATGACAATTTCCGGAGCTGCTATGTGGCTGTGTTTAAAAGTCCCCCTCGGGATCCAGAGTGCAATCCATATCACAAAGGCATCCTCCCAGTACCAAATAGCAATGTGACCTCATTTCAGAAGGTTGTTCTTGTTTCCATAGACCCAGAATGGAGTTTAAGCTGTTGATCTTGACTGTGGTTGTCGACTCAGCCTCTCATGGGCACCTCATGGGCAGTGGAGCAAACTGTGCCAATCTGTGCTACCACCAGGACTGGGAGAGGAAGCCAACAGTGGTGGGCCATAGGTCAATGTGTGGATGGGGATGATCAGGTCTTTCTTCATTATTCTGTTTCAGTCTGGAAACACCACTGAAGCCTCAGTGTCGTAGCAACACACAAACCTTCACTGACAGTCTGGGGCACATTGGCTGCAAATCAAACCCGGGTCTTCCCGGTGAAAGACGATGAGAGGTCTACCACTGAAGCACCGTGGCCCTCACCTCAAACCAGGGCAGTCATTTCCGGAGTTCAAACCAGACCACAATGCAGGATGACTGAGATTGCCACCAGAATCTGATACTGATGCAGAAAAAAACCTAACTACCATTTTATTGACTCCCAATAGGACAAAGATCTGCCCCTTTGGGGTTTTGAGACTTTAAATCCTTACAGCAGGGGTCGCAACCTGTGGGTCGCGACCCCTTTGGGGATCAAATAACCCTTTAACAGGGGTCATCCAATTCATAACGATAGCAAAATTACAGTTATAAAGTAGCAATGAAAATAATTTTATGGTTGCAGGTGACCACAACATGAACTGTATTAAAGGGTGGCGGCATTCAGAAGGTTGAGAACCATTGCCTTACAGAAATAGACAACCTCATATTTCTCCCACGGAGGGGCTAGTCAGTTCAAACCCCTGACCTTGCGATTAGCAGGTTAATGCATAGTCCACTACACCACCAGGGCTCCTAATGATATAATAAGAGATACTATTGTTAGATCTCTCGTGGGAGAAATATACCTCAGTCCTTGGCTTCGCGTGAGAAAGAATTCACTCCGCAGCCTGGATTGTGATCCAAGTGAGTTTTTTGAGAGAAGAAGTTTCAGGTTTACACAGGCACCTCAGGGCCCCTCACCCCTGCACAGCTTGCCTAGAAGCTGCTGGAGAGAAAGTCACTACGTGGGCTCCAGGATCCTGCCTTTTCTTTCTTTTCTTAAATCGTTTTATTAGGGGCTCATACAATTCTTATCACAATCCATACATACATCAATTGTGTAAAGCACATTGTACACTCACTGCCCTCATTATTCTCAAAACATTTGCCTCCACTTAAGCCCCTGGCATCAATCAAGTCCTCATTTTTACCCCTTCCTCCCCCATCCCTCAAGAAACCTTGATAATTTGTGAGTGGTGATATTGGGAGGGTAGAGGGAGGGTGGATTGGAAAGAGGAAACCGATTACAAGTATCTACATGTGACCTCCTCCCTGGGGGACGGACAACAGAAAAGTGGGTGAAGGGAGACATCGGAGAGGTCAAGATCATGCCATTTCAATTCCTCCACAGGGAGGCATGGTTGATGGTCCTGGTCAACCCCATTGGCTGGATTGAATTCACCTGGCTCAGATGGGCCAATCCAGGTGTAACACCCACCTAGGTGTACCACCCCTTCCTGGCCGGAAGTTTGAACCTGAGCATATGTAATGGATGACCCACTCCCTATGCTAAGCTACCTAACACTATTTGCAAGATGCCGAGCAATGTTCTAAGCTTTTTGTATATAATAATTCAATTATTTCACTTAAGAAGCCTATGTGTGGACTGTATTCTTGCCTCATTTTACAGATGAAAAATCAGGCACAGGATGATAAAGTCATGAGCCTATGACCACACAGTGAGGAAGTGGAAAGGAGAGATTTGAACCCAGGCTGCAGAGTCCATGCCTTGGGTGCCTACAGCGCCACATAGGACACAGGAAAGCATGGAGCAGACTCGGCGTAAGACCTAGCATGTATGTGCTAGGACTGCATGAGAGTAGCTGCTACTCAGATCCAGAAGAGAATACAAGGCTATTGCAAAAATTATTTTTTCCAAGAGAGGGTGGAATTCTGCATCTTGTGCGAAATCCCCCAACCTGCACATGGCACAGCTACTTCAGAAGGTTCCCAACAATGTGTGCTGTGTGGCAAACCTAACTGAGCTCAGGGGGAGTTGGTCTGTGGGTTATGTTACCCAGAAGGTGAGCAGTTTGAACTCACCAGCCACCACTCCAAGGGAGAAAGAGAAGGCTTTCTGCTCCCATGGACTTACAGTCTTTGAAGTGGCAGGGAGCATTTCCATGCAGCCTATGATTAGGATCTAGGAGGGTGAGGGTGGATGGAGTTGGTTGAGACCTGGCTTCAGGGCATTTCCCAGAAGGGCTTCCTGCAGTGACTCTGCCTTCAGGAATGTCTGGTGACCCTGAGGGCAGCAAAGTCCTAAGCACACTCAGGCAGTGGTTCTCAACCTTCCTAATACAGGTCCTTTTGTTGTGGTGACCCCCCCCCCCCTGACCATTAAATGATTTTCTTGCTACTTCATCACTGTAATTTTGCTACAGTTATGAATTGGACGAGCCCTGTGAAAGGGTCATATGACTCCCAAAGGGGTCGCAACCCACAGGGTGAGAACCACTGCACTAAGGGTTCCCCTTCCGGGCAGCTCTACCAGTGTCTGATGTGCATAGTTCTGTGAGGTGAGAGAAATGAACTCAGTGTCTGCTTCTGGTGACAGTTGATGTGGGTGGGCTTTCTCCCTATGTCAAATCCCTCTCAAGCCATTTGTCACCACAACAGAGGGAGCCACACACATAAAGCAAGAAGAGGAGGCAGCATAGCAGGATGGTAAGCAGAACAAAGATTGAATAAGCACAATTCACTTCAATCATGAATCGGGTGCCCTTGAGATGTGAGGAAGACCCCAGTCTAGTGACATTAGATCAGGTTTAGGGATTGAGTGACGGGACCCTCTTGGCTCCCCTCAGCCCCTATCTTGCTTTCCCATTGACCCTGCCCCTTACATCGTGATTGGTCCTTATTCCAGCATGATGGTTGGTTTCATAATCACAACATGTGGGAATGTGTTAGTCGATAGGTTATACAGGCACAGTCTCTGGAATGGGTAAGTGAGGAGGTGTGACTGGTGACATGACTGGTGGAATGGATCATGTGAAGTGATTTGAGATCGTTGTTCAGACCTGATAGGTCATCCAGGCCTCTAGTTGATCCTGGCAGTACTCTAGTTTAAGGAAACAGAATGTTAGGCATTTAAGTCATATTTAAGCTTAAATTTTGAGCAATAGGCTGTGGCTCACAGTGAGAGTCTATGTGGAGACCCTAAATCCATTTTGAGGGGCCACACATTCAGCCACCATTGAGTTCTTTCCTACTGCTGACCGGCAGTGGAAAGCTTGCGTCCACTCCCCGGGCCAGACTCAGCGATATACGGTCGTGTGCACATCCCAATGAAGGTCCCGCTCATGCTCTCACAGGCCCTCCCGCAACTCCATGAATTGATCCGTCTTCAGGGACAGTTTTGTGACAAAGGTGTTTGTTTTCCATGTCTCATTTAAGCTTTCAGGAGCTCAGGTGGTGATGCTGGATAGTGTTGGACTATTAACAGCAAGATCGCTGGTTCGAAGCCACTAGTCATTCCACAGGAGAAAGATGAGGTTATTGCTTCCTGTAAAGGTAGCAACTTCAGGATCCCTACACAGAGTCACTATGAGTCAGAGTCAGCAGGACAGAATGAGTGTCATTTTATTTAAGTAACTGTGGCTGTGGGTCCTTCCGACACCATTGTGGCCTCATGCGGATGCTCTCCTTCATCCAGAACAGCGGTTTGTGTCTTTTTCTTGTGTAAAACATAGCAAAGGAGTTCCTAATAAAATAAAGTTGAATTGGGAGTCTTTTTTCCCTCAAACAAAGTAAATCCATAAATAGAAATGAGACTATGGTGCTAATAACCAGTTGGAGAGTTGAGAGAGCTGAACTCTCAATCCTGGTAGAAACCCATTGTGACTTTAAAAACTTGCTCAAGGTCATCCATAGCCTAGGAGGTTGAGTTGAGCAGACACAAAACAGATGTGTTGGGGAGTAATTGTGTACATTAAGTAAACAATTTATCTTTCTAAAGATTCTGTCTAAAACTTACTTTAAATAGTAAGTTTTCCCCTGGGCTAGGGAAAGGTCAGGGAGCTTAACCCCCTAGTATCCACCCCCTCTCAGCATTCATCATGTTAGGCCAGAGGAGCCAAATCACACCCACTACCCAGGGAGCACTGCTTCCAAAAGCCCATTGCCTGTGCCGGGGCAGAGGGCAGGTACCCGGACCAGAAATGCTGACAGAGTGGAACCAGCGGGCTCAGCCCCCAGCTTCCTGAGAGAGCAGCTGTGATGGTTCACTTTTGGACAAATGTCAATGCATGACTTGGGCAGCACGAAAAGCAGATGTGCAGAGGTTGTTCGCTGTATTCCAGAAGTTCACACACTCCCCGCAGGCTCTTTGGTGGCTTCCACCTTCAATCCCAAAAGGCCACTGCCGTCCAGTGGATTCCAACCACAGTGACCCTATATGGAGTTTTCAAGACTGTAAATCTTCATGGGAGCCAGCAGTCTCATTGTCCCCCTTGGGACAGGGAGCTAGCAGCCCGTTTCACCTCCAGGACCCCTTCCTCTCTAATTCTGGATCCAGTCCCTCCAAATATCCTGCCCTGCCCTTGTCTAGGCTTCTTAAATGCGTTCCATGCTGCTTATGTTAGTCTGGGTGCCTTAGCGAAACAAATCCACAGAAACGCGTATGTATAAGAGAGAGTTTTATGTAAAGGGTGAGTGCACATCAGGAAAACATGCCCGCATTTGCTTATGCACCCGCTTTGTCTTCAGCGATCATGTCGAGATAGGCTGGTGGCTTCTTCCATGTGAGCTTTGTTGTTTCTTAGCTAGATGGCCCCTTGTTTATCTTCCAGTCTTTAAGACCCTGGACACTATATCTTTTGATAGCCGGGCCCAGGGTGCTTAACCACTACACCACAAGGGTTCATTAGCTTGTGACTTATCTCCTGCCATTCACACTAGATGCTCAAAATAGCAGGAAACCAGGTTTCTCCTTTGTGGCCACACCAGGTACTGACAGAACCAAGAACAGAGAAATGCTTAGTTATATATCTTGACTATCATTAGCATATTATATGCCTGGCAATATGTAAGCCTTCGCTCCCCTGACCTCTCACAGTCTCGGTAAAATGAAGCTAATAAAAGTAGTGCTCTCACAAGCTTGGTAGGAGATTAAACAACTCACATAAGGGTACACAGCCTATCAACGAGGAGGCGAGATGAGGCAGTGTGTGGCTGCTGAACCCACACCCTTCACAACACCTGCATTAAAATGACTGAGGGCTATGAGGAACCAGACAGAAGCAGGTTCACACCCCAGATTGAGTCAATTTAACTGCCTATTGTGCCTGACCCTTCTATCTCTGATCTTAGAAATGGGGTTAACAACAACAAAACACTGTAGAAGAAATGTCCAGCAGATGACAGGCACGCGATTAAACAACAAAAAATAAATCACTTAAGTTGAAATTCGAACTCCTGGAAAACCCTCACACACGTGCAGAAAAGGATTGAGCCCATACGGTGTTTCCAGTGCCCCCGTCATTCCCCCCTAAAATGAGCATTTGATAAGGTAATGCCTGGATTGTTCCAAGCCCAAGACTGTGGAGAACTAAAGGAAAACCCAGCATTATGAATCTTTGAGCACAGCCCTGCTGGGAAACCGCCCTGCAGTCACTTGTTGATGACTGGAGGAGGGACAAGAGTAGGGAGAAGAACGAGGACTGAATGTGACACATAAGCAGGGATGGCCTACATTCCATAAAGGAAAAAACTCAAGGTCTGCTTTTCTGGTGCCGGAAAGTTAAAACCCATCTGGTGCAGTTGAAAAGGTGTGTGTGTGGAGTGGGGGGGGGTGTTAGGGAGGAGGGGCGATGAGTCCAAAGGATGAACTCCATCTGCAATTGTGTCCTCAACTGCTTTCCCCTGCTAGCCACACGATATTTGTGGCTGGCCTGCCCTGCTTTTGTTATCAAGCCCAGAGAGGGCAAGAGACTAGCTCGAAGCCACACTGCAAGTTGGCAGCAGAATCAGGCCGAGAACTCTGGATGCTTAGAAAGCTTCACACAGACCTGAGAAAGTACCAAGGGAAGACCTGTTCGCTAACTGGGCAGCACTCACTGCATGCCAGCGCTGTTCCAGTGCCCCAGCCAGGGCATTGCTCCCTGTGTCTGTGTGTCTTCAGTGATGCACACAGGTGATGGATTGGCTTTTAATAGCATGCTTGGAAGGTTGAGGCCACCCAGCGGCACCTAGAAAGAAGGGCCTGCAAATCTACTTCAGACCAAGCAGCCTTTCCAGACCCTGGGGAGCACAGTTCTTCTTGGACACACAAGGAGGCCAGGAGTTGAAGTTGATTCCATGATGTAGTTGATTCCATGGTTCCCGGTTGTAGCTATACCTAGAGTCACATCCACATTCATGTTTATATCTCTTCACTCCATGGGGTGTTCATGGCTCCAACTCTTCTGAAGCAGACCACCAGGATTTTGTTTAAGAGGCCTCTGGATAGGTTTGAACTGCCAACCTTTTAGTTTGTAGCTGAGTGCTAAACAACTTGTGCCATGCAGGGTGCTAAGCTCAGAAACTCAGTCGGTGCTTCATGATCTCAGTTGGAATTATAGAGAGGGTCAGTGATGACCCATTGACTGCTGGGTAATTGTTGATGTAGTCTCCCTGTGCAGACATGTAAAGTACCTGAAAACTTAAAATCCAACTCATTGAGTGCATCATCCTGCCGTGCGCCAGCCCAGCAGCATACTCTGCTGCGGACATTTGGCCATGCCTGGAGACATTCTGAAGAAGGGAGTCCCACTGCCATCTAGTGGGCTGAGACCAGGGATGCTCGCTTAGCATCCTGGTGCAGGGAACAACACAGCCCCACAAGAACGATGTTGGCCAAAATGTCAGCAGAGCTGCCACTGGGAAAATGGTCTAGTCCAAGCGCTGACCTTCGTAGAGGAAGAAAGCCAATCCAGAGCAGCTAAGTGACCTGCTGTGGGTTGCACAGCCTGATTCCAAGCCCAGTACTATACCCAAAGCTGTTACCACGCCCAAAATTAAACAGCAATAGCTGCCCAAAGGCCTCTTAGTTTGAGGACCAAGTAAGACAGTAAATGAGAAAGCCCTTTGACAAATGTGGCATGCTGCACAAACATGAGATGTTATTACCCAGGATCTTTTGATATATGTAAATAGATCTTGTACCAGGTCAGTTAATTTTCCAACTGCTCTATCTGAGCTTTCAGATGGCAGCACCTCTGTCCAACCCAGGAAAGGACTCCTGTGCAGGCTGAGCAGCCCTGGAAAGCCTCATGCCTGGCTTCTCCCACCCCTCAGCTAATCTCCAAGTGATTAATAAGGGCTCTCACTATGTTGTGCCTCCCAGCTGACAGATACTAGGCTATCAAAGCATTCGTATCACCTCCTTGATGCCTGAGGAGGAATATAGTTTCATGTGTGAGAGTGCCCCAACCCGCGGGACTCAGTTATTCGAGGGGTTCCAAGGAGGACCCAGCCTGAAAGAGAAACGGGCGAGAGAGAGGAGCGAGGCCAAGCAGATTCTTGTCAAGGTCTGAGTTTATTGCTACACAAGCCTCTCTATAAAGGGTGAGGCAAACAAGGGAGTTCAAAGGGGAGATAAAAAAAAGGAAGGGCGGGGGTGTAGAGCACACAGGGCAGGCGGCCGCAAGTCTGCAGTTGGAATGTCCGGTGCTGGAGCAGACAAGGGTGGGCCATCTGGTGTGTGTCAGGGTAAGATAAGGTTGAGGTGACGTGGCTTTAGCCCTGCTGGGCAGGCAATATGGCCTTGGTTTTGTCAGGCTGATTATGCCCGGTTCCCAACATGAGAGAAGCCAGGAATATCTCCTCTCACAACTGTGCAGCAAACGAGATCAGATCTCCCAATCTGATTTTCAGCCCTCCTGTCTTTCCAAGTGAAGTGGATGGTCCATTTCACATTGTCTCAAGTCTTTGCACATTGCATGCCAACATTGCGACACAGGGCGCGGCTGTGGGTCTTAGTAGACAAAGCCCCCACCCAGAACCCTGCCCTCAGAGCTCCTTGGTCACCCTGCACAACGCAGGTCCAGGCCGGGCTCCACACTGCAAGGCGATCAACCCTGACCCTCCAGTGTGGCCGTCCTCACACGCTCCCACATCCACCTAGAAGGACTGGAGATGAGAGATTCCGGAAGCTCCCTGCCTCATCTGCCTCCCTCCCCAGAGCGACAGAGCAACTGTAACTGATTAGGCAGGATGCAGCCTCGTTCCCAGTCCCCACCCTCTCTGGGAAAGCAGGGATGTCTGGCACCTCATCCAAGGCCTTTCCCCTGTGATCTCATTACTAAGGAGCTGCTCCTCTACCGCCCACCTCCATCACCTCATCTACATATGGGGGAGATGAGTATGTCTTCTTTGCTGCTCCTTCCCTGAGTCCACCCCAGGAGCTCCCTGAACAGATCACCAATCACTTCTCATTACACCTGCAGCAGCCGTCAGATACTGCTGAACAGAGACAGGCGCCTCCCCTGCTGCTGCCAGGCTCCAGTGCACATGTGCACACACACGTGCACACACATTGTACAGGCACACTCACATGGACACACAAGCATGCACACCCATGTGCACAAACTTTGTTCAGAGGTGGGAATTCTGCCCATTTTAGCCTCTAATATTGCAATCAGAGAGTGATAGAACAATGAAAGATGAAGGTGGATGAAGGAAGATCTATTTATTCCCTTACTTGTTACATAACCGTTCAGGGCTCTTTTTTTATCCGTACAAACACACCACCACACCATCAACAATCATCAAGTAGATGTCATGTATGCAGTGCTGCCCTATTCAAGGCGGTGCTGAGTATGTGAGGAGGATTCTCTCTAAAGCACAGCTCTGAGGAAGTCTGTCTCCTTCGCACTTTTACACACAGGGTGAGGAGCCTGCAGGAGGCTCCGTGCGTTGGGTGAAGCCACACGATGAGTGAGGAGACCGAGTGTGTAGCCAGGGGAGTGAGAGCGCAGAGTTCACCACTTCACCACCATGCTGGTGTGCACAATCGATGAAAGGGTGGCTGCCAGCAGCAGGACAGAAAAAAAGTAAAGCATGTAACTTGTGGTTTTATCTCTGGCTTACTTCCAAAAGGAATTGTTTTTGTTGTTCTAAAAAGCTTTATACCGAGAAAAAAAAAGAAAGAAAGAAAGCTTTATACCTCTATAAAAACAAAAGGCTACTGCTGTCAAGCACCTTCAGACTCAAGCCAGAGGAGAGCTCTCCCAGTGGGCTTCCAAGCTGAAAATCTTCACAGAAACACAGTACCTCCTGTGGAGTAGCTGGTTGGTTCAAGCCAGCAACCTGGCAGTTAACAAGTACGTCCCTTGTACCTGTAATACCTGTATAAAGTGTATTAAATATGAACTACTCCTGGTGTGTAATTTTAAATTGAATTATTGTGCCTGGAACTTTTTTTTAATAGCTAAGAATGGTGAAATGAGACTCCTTTAGATGTTATGATAAGAATACACACTACACAGGGCTTGGACCCAACCCAGCTTAATTCAAAGGAAGGCAGATTTATTTTCTTCTGCTTCCCAGAAGGTTCCCCAGCAGAACGTGTGTTAAACAAAATTGTTTAGCTATGGAAAAGAGCAATCTCCTCTTGGGAAGATCCTGGTAGAAGGGGGCTTTGGTTACATATCCAGCTCAACCCAGCCCCAGAGGCCTCGTCATGTTTTATTTTGTTTTGTCCTTGACACTGATTGTCTTGGGAACTGTGGCCCCCGAGCAATGGCCAGGAAGTCAGGTCTTCTTGATGTAAATCCTCTAATATCCCCTACAATGATTTTCAGTGCCAATGGTAAGGCCCGCCCAGTGGCTGCCACATGCCCCTGAGCAAACACGTCAGAGCAGATGAGAGCATGAGACAGCATTTAAGAGAACGGTAGGCTGGCCTTGACTTAGCTGTTTGGCCTCTCCTCAGAAGTCATTTGTGACACTGACTGTCATGGGTTTCATTAAGAACAAGTCTATCTCCACCAAAGAAAACTGCAAGGTAAGAGGACTTTCAGCTCCAGCTACATATGTCTCCAAACTTACTTACATATTGTCCTGTTTTCAGAAGAAAAAAAATTTACTCAGTGCCTCCCGGGCAAATAAAAACTTTGGTACTACAACCTACAATCCCAGATAAAGTGTAGGTATCTGCTTTGGCAGCTCCCCTGGATCGAGCTGCTCCGGTAGCTCTCCACAAAAACCCTGTGAAGAGATGATCAGGCAGGATAGCCTAGTCTGTTCTGCAGAAAGAAGCTACCCCTGAAACCTCAGTGGCTTAAAATCTAGAAGTTTATTTCTTGTTCATGCAAATTCTGACGCTGGAAGGGCAATTCTACAGGGTGTTTGTCCTGCACACCGTCCGTCAGTGATTCGGGCTGCTTCACAAATATGGTGCCACCAGATCAAAAGGTGGATTCCAGGTCATCACAGAAGAGGAAGAGAGAAGTGGGGGTTGTGGATCAGTCTTTACATGCTTTGACACTTTAGTTGACATAGATCGCTGGATAGGGCTGCTTATATAAAGGTTATCAGTTCAAACCCACCTAGCTGTACCACAAAAGGAAGGGGTCATCTGCTTTCATAAAGGGTACAGCCTAGACAACCTCATGCAACAATTGTACTCTGTACCACAAGGGGTGAGCATGAGTCAGAACTGACTTGAAGGCAACAGGATTTGGGGTGTTTTTGTTTGTTTGGTTGGTTGGTTGATTGGTTTGGTTTGCTGAGTGGGAGGTGGTTCTACCTACAGCATATTAATCTGAAGTAGTCACTTTAGGTTTTTTTGTTTGTTTTTTGAGAGATGTGGAAAAGCTCATTGGCTTTAATGGGGAATTAACTCTGCCGCAGACGGCCTCCTCAAAATTTCCCTCCCGCTTCATAAACTAGCAGAGATTTTCAATGAAGGAGCCTGCAGGCACCCGCTGGACATCTCCTTGCAAGGTCAGTCCTTTGGAGCCACTGGGAGGGAGAAAAAAGAGACTTCTATTCCTGTAAAGAATTCCAGCCCCAGAAATCCTCAGGGGGCAATTCTGCCCTGTCCTCTTGGGTCGCTATGAGTCCGAATTGAATTTATGGCTATGAATTGAGTTTTAATTCCATTCACTTACTGCTATTGACAGGTTGCTAGATTAGGGCTTGTCTTCCCAAATGCCAGCACTAAACGAAAATGAGCTGTCCGGGCCACAACAAAGGGGTTGGAAATAAATCAGGCACACTCATTAGATACCTATGGCAAAATTCAGAACTGAGTATGCTCTGACCCAAGTCATGTAGACCCAGGTGGAAGGTCCACCTGGTCATACAGAATAGGACTTCACAAAAGTGCACCAAAATCAACCAGTACGATCGACCAATGCCCTCCAGTGGTGTTGGGAGGTGATAGAAGTAGGCCTGGGCTCCTTGTCGCCCTCCCTTGTTCACGTGCTCTGCAAGTGGAGGGTGAGGCCCTTGGGGGTTCCTGCCGTGGCTCCTCAGCTGGTTCTGCACTCCTGCTCAGGTTTTCCTCCCATGAAACCGCCATATTCAGCTGCAAACTTTCCCCACCCCTGCCATGCAGCCCGGCGTGCTTTCCGGAGATAGTGGGGACTTTTGGGGACTGCGATACCTGAAACTTTCTTTCACAACATTCACTTGGATTTACAAAAGTGCTTCTGCCATATGAATTCTTTCAGCATTGCTAAGCAAGAACTGAGATCAACCACCCCAGAAACCTAACACTATCAAGTCGATTCTGACTTATATCAATCTAGGGGGTCCTCAAACTATGGCCTGCGGACCACATGGCCCTCAGAGGACATTTATTCAGCATGCCGGGTGTTTTTGCCCCCTTTTTTTTTTTTTACTTCAAATTAGGTATGTGCAGTGCGCATAGGCATTTGTGCATAGTTTTATTTTTAAACTATAGTCCGGCCCTCCAGCGGGTTTGAGGGACAATGAACTGGCCTCCTGTTTAAAAAGTTTGAGGACCCCTGAAAGGACAACGTAGAACTATGCCTGTGGGTTCCCGAAGTTCTAAATCTTTACAGGAGCTGAGAACCGCATCTTTCTCTGTGAGCCATAGCGGATTCCAACTGGCTGGCCTCATGGTCACACACATTCCGCCAGGCTCCTTGAGCCTTAACTTGATAATTTAATGAAACGATACTTCTCCAAGTCACACTGTATCAAGGTCTATAATCTTGCTATTCTAATATCAAATTTAAAATAAGGAATATAGTTAAGCTCCAAATCCATAAGCAATAAGATCATTGAATCTCTTTGGACACTATTACTTAAAAAAAGAAAAAACTCTGTCCAATTATTTTCAGCACAGAAAAGCTTCCAGTGTTTACAGCTTAGTATTTAATTGCTTTTTCTCTTCTTCTTTTGCATTGGTGAATCATTTTGAGCTTATAATAATGTCAAAATAAATAGTTTCCAGAGCCTCCAGGCATTCACTGTGTAATGATCATTTAAAAGATTTCTTGGTTAGAGGGTCCTCAAAAGAATAAAAAGCGTGTCCGCATCCCTGGTCATTTCTATATTCAAAAGAAGAAATTGCTCATCAAATGCTACAAGCCAATTTCTTTCTTCAGCCAAACTGCCCATTTTAGCATCACTGAATTAAGCAAATGGTTCTACATTTCAAAGTCAACAATGATACTCTTTTCCCTTTAACACGAGCATCTTAAACAGCTCAAAAAATAGTCGAGCTCTTTATTATGGCTTTTCCTGAGAAAGCTGTTTCGTTGTTTATTTTATTTATTCATCTAGACTTTCATGTTAAGATTTGTGTATTTTAAGTTCTGCTAGTCAGGACATTTTAAATGGAGCCAGATTTTTTTTTTTATACTGTGTCTTTTAAAATATAGTGAGACTGAGCAGTACATCCGTTAATAAAATATAAAGTCTTCCTATTTCTGTTTGTTTGTAATTTCCCTAAGGATAACTCTTAATGTAGTAAAACCAAAACCCGCCATAATGAATTACATTTGGTCTACTGGGGGTTGTGGCCAACCTTTTGATAGAAAAATCCAGAGACTCCCTTCTGCATCTCCTTTCCCAACCAAACCCCGTTGGCTGGAGGCTGGAAGGAAGAAAGAGGCTGGGCTGCTGGGGCAGGGTGGGGAAGGGGTAACCTTGCAGATTATTTCAAATTCTACTCTGAAGGCAGAAAGTTATCCAAATGAGATAGCTAGAGATTCACTTCCTTAGAAAAAGATTGAAATTAATGTGTCCCTTAGAAAAGCCAAAGGAAAAAAGTCGTTATTAATTTAGGCAATTGAAGAACTTTGAAAGCCATGTCTAGTACATTAAAACACCTGTCCCTAGAGCCCATCGGCCTAGGAAACTGAATTTTTATACCATGTAAAATAAAGGAAGGTCATTTCTTAGACTTGCTCAACAGAAGATTGTCATTTTAAACCGGTTACTGTAATGAGAAGCTGGGTTTTCGTAAAAAGGACTGAATGCTTGAGTCAGTGTGAAATGAAATTAGAGATGCATGTTCTGCGCATGGCGGCATTTCCGGAGGAGTCTGTGTTCCTGTGACTGCTCTCGATCTGTCTCGTGCCTTCTGGGAAACTCACAGCGTGGTGCCCACATCTAGTCTCTCGGACTTTCTTGCCAGCTTTGGAAAGGTGTTGAGTCTGTTGGATCTGCTGCACAGAGACAGCATGCAAGTGGACCCTTCCCACATTCCTCAGAGAGCAGCCCCCCAGTGTAAAGCTGTGGGTGAGGTTTGATGACCTTTGCCCCTTCATCATCCCGCATTCTTTGAGGGACCCAAGCGCTCCCCCGAGGCATTACCGGAGAAGCAGCTACCCCATAGTTTCCAGATGGTGGGTATCAGCCTGTGTGCTCATTGGGATCGCCAGAGAGCTGTCCAAAAGACATCTTTGTCCCATCTCCACTGAGTCCGATTTTATTGGCCTGGAATGCAGCCTAGGTGCTTGGATTTTTTTTCTCTCTCATAAGTTTTTATTGTGAATTAGGTGAAGGTTTACCAAGATCATCAGTTTTTTATTCAACAATTCATACCCATTGTGTTTTATGCCACTTATTGCAATCTCCACAATATAATATGACTTGTTCCACTCCCTACTTATGTCTTCTGTTTCCCTTCCTCCTCTCTTCCTACCCTTCTGAACTTGGGCCTTGGATTAATACTGCCCTTTTGAGATCAAATGGTTTGCTGTTTTCAGGTTTGTGTGCCTCACTTGTGTAATTGCTCCCATTATAGACCAATCTATTATTTGGCTGAATATTGAACCACAGGTAGGAGTTCATTTTCAAACTTAGTGAATAAGGACCATCGTTTCAGAGGTTCTGTTAGTCCCTATCCAGCCAATAAGCCTGGTCTCTTTTATGACTGTGAATTTTGCTTCACTATCTAGGACCTTTGGATGTGATCCCTTTCAAAGAAGTTGGAATTGATAGTTGGAGATCATCTAGTTATTCTGTGCTCAGAGTCATGAAGTCTAATGTCCATGTGGTCCACTCACCACTCTTTCCTCCAGAGTGAGGGTGACAATACTTGCCACCTAGATGGCCACTTGTGAGCTTCTGAAATCCAGCTGCTACTCACCAGCATGGATGTCGAACATAGTCTTTACAGTCTAGGTAATGACAATTGTTCTTGGTGTCCTTCAAAACTATAATCCCCAGCCCCCCAGCCCAATAAAGCACTCCCTCCAGTTGTTCGGTTATGCCTAAGGAGTTTTGATAACTTCATCTTCTGTGTGCTCCGGAATATTCAATTCCCTGGATGGTCAGAATGGTCAGTCAGGGCTCAGAATCTTGGTGTTAAGGCTTCTGGTGAGATCCTGGCACATCAGACACAGAGGTTGTGAGGCTAGAGGATGGGCAGAAGGGGATCATACTGAGTCTAACAAGGAAAGAAAAGGAAATGAAGGATATAAGCAATTAAAAGCAAGCGCATAAATAGATACAAATACACAGATGGCCCTTGCAACATTATTCCCAATCTCGCAAACGTGTCAACGGTCTAAATACCCATCAATAGGTGAATGGATAAGTCAAACATGTTGCCTACGGTATATACAATGGACTACTACTCAGCCATAAAGAGAAATGAACTCTTGACACAGGCTACAAGAGGAATGAACCTCATAAGCATTATGCTGAGTGAAATAAATCAGCTTCAAAAAGGACACATTTTGCTTAATTCCACTTACAAAAAATATCTAGGCTAGGAAAATGAATAGAGACAAACATCTCCCAATTGTTTCCAGGGATAGGTAGGAAGGTAAGTATGGTTGTTACATAATGCCATGTCAATTGGACAAATTAAGTGAGGTGGAGTCTTTCTTATACCTATATGAGTGTCCTTGGATTTATTTCTCTAGTCAACCCAGCCTAACCCAGTAGGGCCTGGAGGGGAAGTGCCATCCCTGAGACGATACTGAGCTTCCATAAGGGTGATGACATAATTTTGGAATGGGTAAGGATGATATATGAACAACATGCAGAATGCCACTTAATTATAATCTTGTAGAGCGTGGAAGTGACGAATGTTTTGATGCATGTATATTTAGTATGATTTTTAAAGAGTGTACGCAAAAGAGCAATATGGCAAGTCTGTGTTGCCATTTGCTGTTGCTCAGCTAAAAGCGATTCGGGCCTGTGTAGTTCAAAGGGAACCACAGAGGCTCAGGAGGAAAGCTGGTACCATCTCCAACTGAGACTTGTCTGACCAAATGCAGAGTCTCCCTTCAAGTAACTGACAGGTCAGAGGCAGCTCATCTCTGCTGCAGAAGCAATGATTTGTCTCAATTCCCAGACCACTGTCACAGCCATGTCTTGTTGCTCTCGGTGCCCCCCTTCCCCACCACAATAAGTCACTAGAAAGCCATGCTTCATTTAAAAACAAACAAATAAAACCCTTCTGCCTCCATCCTGGCACTGTTTCAGCTTATTTAGCATCATAACATATGTCATCTGTTTCCCTAAACAATCTAACATGGACATGGCACGATGGGACTGATGAGTTAGGCAAATGAGAACCAGCCTGCCCTCTGAACACACACGATGGCATTTGACTTGCTGTCAGTAGATGCTGTCGCGTTTCTTCTCCTCTTTCATGGAAAATAAATACAGAAAAGAATGAGGACATGAAAAGGGCTGCAAGATGTTTAGCTCTGGTCTTTCTAGAAAGTGTAGAAAAAAAGTATGTGACCCCTGCCTGCCTTTAGATGCCCCACTCCTCTGGCAAACAAGGATTGCACACTGACCATGGACAAGACATCTGGATCTGGGGGGAGGATATAACAATTGCCCCCACCAGCAAAGAGTTTCCAGATTTACGGGACTACACAGGCCAGGGAGCAGCTCATAAAAAGAACAAGAAGAATCACAAAGGAGGGTGTGCTCCAGCACCACTTCGTCCAGCTGCAGGCACATGAAGGCAAAGTTTCTTTTGCTTTCAGTCAAGTTTATGATTTCCGCTGCATCCCTTACCAACACCTTCACGAAGATCTAGGTTCTTGGGTTGTTTCGCTCCAGGGCGGACATCTCCTTGGTAAAGCTTTATGGACAGCTCATGGTCCAAGAATTCCACCTATATGTTTTGAAAGGGGCCACGTTAAAACCCCTGGCTCAGACTTTCAGGACTGGGCACAATACAGCAAACCCACCATGGGGACAGCAGGATTTGGTAACACTCTCATCTCCATCACAACCTGGACCTGGCAAAGCTATTTTCTTCCACTCACCATCTTTCAATCAATATTTACTCAGCTATTAGTTGCTCCCCAGGCTCAGCATCAGAAAAGTGTTCAAACGTTACCGAATTGTCCATCTAATGGTAGAGGTCTGTGCAAGGGATATGAGAGCAAGAGGCTCAGAGATGATCAGTGGGTAACGAGAGAGGGATTCACCTTTATCATTTGTAGAAAGCCCCTGAGGCTTAGTCACATTGGCAGACTTTCCCTGGAGCAAGCAAATAAAGCTGCTCCCGGCTCAGCTCCATTCCTGATCTGGTCTTGCCATGAGACTATCCAGGCTTTGTCCCAACCCCACGTTCTGGAAACCACGAGTGGAAGGAGGTGAATCTTGGGGATACCATGGAAAAGAATGGGCATTGCACAACACTTCATTGTACTCATATGGAGCTTATGCAAAGGCCAAGAGATAGAACCAGGTGAGACTGTGAACAGGACAAGGTGATACTGCATGGTTTAAAATCAGAAAAGGTGTGCATCAGGGTTGTATCCTTTCACTGTTCTTATTCCATCTGTATGCTGAGCAATTTATACAAGAAGCTGGTCTCTGTGAAAAAGAACATGGCATCAGGATTAGACGAAGACCCATGTAATGTCATTGGGAACATTTTCTCATTAAAAATTTTAGGTCATGGCATCAAAAAAGTGTCATTTTAACCTAAATGGGTTTTTAGACCAGTGAAATAACAGCGAGAGTGAGTCAGCATTGTGCACAGAATTGAGCGATACTGGTTCTTTGGGAAATTCATAATCCAACACTGACACTGCTGAGATAAAGGATGACAGTGAGGAAGATTCTACACCTGAGCTCTGTGATGGGCCAACGTGGTGCTCTACTCTCTTCAGGAATGGATGAGCCAGCTCCACCAAGATTCCCCTTTACTGGAGCACCTGCTATGTATGTAGACGTTGAACACAAGAACGCTTTGGCGTTCCTACAATGATTTCTGACCGATGAGGTCATCGAAAAAATGATTATGATAGCCCGGAGGTTTACTTTCAGGTTTTAACCCCTCTTCAGTTAATTTCTGTGCATGGGGGAAGGTTTGGGGCTTGCTTCATTTTCCTACATACGGTATCTCAGTTTGTCCAACACCATTTGTTGAGCAAGCAGAATTTGTCCCTTTGGATATTTCTGTGTCCTTTTTCGAAGGCTAGGTTCCTGTTGACTGGTGAATATATGTGTAGCTTTTCTGTTCGTATCCATTGATCTATATACCTCTCAGTGTACCAATACACTGCTCTCCCTTAGGGAAAAACAACAACAAAAGTTGTATGAGCCCCTATATAATGATTTTTTTTAATGGACGATGAACTATTTTCCAGGCCAGCACTATCCTATGTTTGAGCACATTGCTGCAGCCACTGTGTCAATCCATCATGCCTTATAGCCTGCGGTACTCATGTTCAGGTATAGTGTTCTGCCATTCACAAGGTTCACACTGGCCAGTTCTTTCAGAAGTGGAAGACCAGGTCCTCCTCCCTCGTCTCTGTCTGGAAACTGCTGAAGTCTACCTGCAGTGAGTGACCCAGCAGGCATTTGAACTACTGGCTGCAAAATTTCCACCATTACAGCCAAATGCAGGCCACCACAGTACAACAGACAGTAACAGCATCTTAACACCACACAAAGGCTCCTCCCTGGGGAGACCACGTGTTCAGGCAATTGCTGCTGTTACACATGTAAGTGGGGGCTACATGAAGTCGCACCATCTCCTGTGGCCCTTCCAGGAACAGGCCATTCTGCTGTTGTTTCTACTGGACTTAGGCTCAGCTGCCAACCTGCCCTCTGCACGCATTCTTCTCCTTACCCTTCCATGTCACCTTCTCTTTGCCCAAGTCAATACTGCTGGTCAGTCACCTACTGGTGGATGCTTGCTTCTGAAGTTTCTGAACCACATTTCCCCATTGTTATGAGACATTGCTGCTGCCACTGCGAGCATTTAACAGGTTACTTTACACCTTCAATGAGAAATCTAGGGGAATAGAAAGAAAGCTTCTTCTTTCTCCCAAGGAGTGGGTGGTGGTTTTGAACCGTTTCCCTTGAGGTTAGCAGCCCAATGTGTAACCCACTACACCAGTAGAGCCTTGGTGGCACTGTCCAGCAATTATTAGACTGCTAAATATGAGGTCAGGGTTTCAAACCTACCAACTTCTCCTTGGGAGAACGATAAAGCTGTTCCCATAAAAGACTGACAGCTCCAGAAGCCCTCTATAGGGTGGCTATGAGTTGGAATTTTGCGGTCATTTAGGGCTTTTTGGTGGCATGTGATTTTTTAGGGCTTTTAGGTTGTTTGTGGACGTTCAAGGTGTGTTTGGGGCATTCGGGTGGTTTGGGGTTTTTAGGGTGTTTTATAAGATTTTAGGGAGTGTTTAAGGGATTTAGGGGTGGTTTTTTAGAGTGTATAGGTATTTTTCAGCACAATATGGTGTTTTTAGTGATGTTACAGAGTTCCTTAGGGATTTTAGGGTATTTTTAATATTATATGTGTTTTTTTCCCCCAGCATTTTAGGTTTTCTTAGGGCTTTCATGGTGTTTTCAGGGCATATATGGGGTTTAGGAATGTTTAGGGTTTGGGAATCTTCTAAGGATGATTTTTGGAAGTTTCACAGGTTTGGGTGGGCATTTGGTGTTTTTTTGTGGCTTTAGAGTGTTTATGGGATCCTGTCAATTTGCAGCTTTAATTCCGCAAAGAAAAGTCAGACAGCAAGCCAGAAAGGAGCAGGAAATGAAGGGGAAGCCCAGGCCACATGTTACAGCTGCCAAGTCCGGAGAACCTAGGTGTGGTCGTTGGCTACCTGGGACCGGGAGTGGGGCTGTGCTCCTGCCCAAGGGTGCTAGGGAGTAAACCAATCTCAGCTGGACGTTTGGCTTTTCTACTAATTAGCCGACTCCATGAACTTTCCCAAGGGCAGCTGGCGAATTGCCAGGGGAACCCAGCTAGACCCCCCACACAAAAGCACAGGGATGGTTACAGGAACAGGAGGTTTCACACAGTGGATGTGCAGGGCTTGGGGTCGGGATTGGGGGCCAAGGTGAGGAAGGGGCAGCAATAAGGCCTGGTCCCAAATAATCAGACACTGAGCAATAAAAGTACAAGGACTGCCAAGAGAACATGGGGACAAAGGATGGCTGGACTTCATTTGATATCTTTGGATGTGCTGTCAGGAGAGACCAGTCCCTGAAGGGACATCAAGTCCATGAAGGACATGATGCTTGGCAAAAAGTGGAGGACGGGCAATAAAACAGCTCGAACCAGTGTCTACATCAGTGGGCATAGTAACAATGGTGAGGATGGTTCGAGACCTGGCAGTGTTTTATTTTACTGCTTGTGTTTTTCTAGAACTGTCTTTCCTGGATGCACGAGGAAGGATAACTGTGCTTGTGGGAAGCAAATGCACAGTGGGCAGCGCTTTGGCCAACATAGGTACACCACCGGCACACAGTGCCCCCTTACTTGGCATCCAAAGTGACAGGATTTGTCTTTCCCCAGAGCTCTCCAGCCCTGGGGGAAGCGGCCCTGCCTTCGGCGCACCGCCAGGGGGCAGCACTGCTGCTCTCTCACTGGCTACATCTGTGAGGACCCAGAGAGCAGCTCCTTTCTGCTGCTCTCCTCTCAGACTTCTGCCAGAAGCCTTGGCTCGTCCTGGATCCTCCCTTGATTCCCACTCTGCACCTTTGGGGACGCCCAGCCCATTAACTCTCTCCCATCCTTCCTTGCTGCCTCTTGTCCAGATGCCTGAGCTGGGCTTCAAGTAGTTGTAATGTTATGCTTAGGTGAGATGTGTTCAGCTTGTTTACTGTCTGTATACAAGAAAAGAGTGCAGCCCAAGACATCCACCCTTTTGTTCCTCTATGGAAAGCCTGTTACGTGTCATAGTCTTCTCTCTGTGCAGTGCTTTCCTCTGCTGCTGATGCTTTTACATGAAATAGGACTCGGTGTGTCACCGCTACAGGAAATTATCTCTGAAAAAATAATATGCCCAGAACTCAGAAACAGTGTCAGCTTGCATCTGGCATCATGGAAGCATCATGGGTGTGTTTCCATTCATTCGCTCCTGAGTGTCACATGTTAAACTCAGTGCATAGCATAAACAGCAGCAGGCACAAACTGAGACAAAGCACACCCTTTGCTGTGAAGCACATTCCGACTCCTGGCTGCCCCTGTGCCACAGAGTAGAACTGCCCCGCAGGGGCTCCCTAGCTGTCATCTTTACAGAGGCACATGGCCACACCTCCCTTTTGGGAAGCCACTGGGTAGGTTTGAACTTCAGGGTTGTAGTAGTTGATATTGTAGAGCCCTGGAGTCAGTTCGGATTCATAGGGGCCTGTGCACTAGAGAGAGAAACAAAGCCCAGTCCTGCGCCATCCTCGCACTTGTTACTGTATTTGAGCCGATTCTCGCAGCCACGGTGTCAATCCACCTAAGTAAGGGTCTTCCTCTTGTTTGCTAACCCTCTGCCAAAAATGATGCCCTTCTTGCAGGACTGGTTCCACCATAGTAATATGTCCAAAGTACCTGAGACAACGTCTCCGCATCCTCTTTCAGATCTCCTGCCTTTAGTTTGTCAGCTCACTTCGATGGAGTCGATGCTGAGCCATAGCGACTCTATGAGATCAGAGCAGAACTATCTCTGTGGGTTTCCCAAAGGCTAACTCTATGGGAGTAGAACGCCTCATCCTTTTCTTCTGAGGACTGACTGGTGGTTCCCCACTGCTGACATTACAGTTGACACCCAAGGCATAAGGTACTATGCCACCAGAAGTCCCTTGCCCCTGTGCAATAACCAACACCACCTACACACAAAACCCACCCCTTCTCTGTCAGTTTGATGTATGGTGATGGCTTGAGTTGCTATGAAATTGGAAGCTACTAGGGGGAACCCGACAAAAACCACAATTTTTTCAAAACTATGCATTTAAATTTTTTATCCCCTTCATAGTACTCTCCATTACACTTCACACATTTGTCTAATCTGTGATTACATTCTTGGAAACATTTTTCAAACTCAGCAGTTTGGGTGACACCCTTGTTTTTCCCCCCCCTCTTCTGTGTTGTCAAACCACTGTCCTTCATTCATGGAAACAGAAAGAAGTCACATGGAGTGAGTTCAGGTGATTAGGATATGAGGGACAAGAGAGGCATGCTTTTTTGGGGGATGTTTTCATACTGTTATTTCTTTTCTCTTTTTTTATAATCAATTTTTGGGGCCTCATACAACTCTTATCACAATTGATACATACATCATATTTGTACATTCATTGCCCTCATCATTCTGAAAACATTTGCTCCCCACTTAATCCGCTGGCATCAGCTGATAATTATTCCCCATCCCTCATGAACCCTGAATAATTTCTAAATTATTATTTTGTCTTATCTTACACTATACAATATCTCCCTTCAGCCACTTTTCTGTTGTCTGTCCCCCAGGGAGATGGTTATATGTAGATCCTTGTAATCGGTTTCCCCTTTCCATTCCTCCCTCCCTCTACCCTCCTCGTATCGCCACTCTCACCACTGGTCCTGAAGGGATCATCCGCCCTGGATTCCCTGTGTTTCCAGTTCCTATCTGTACCAGTGTACATCCTCAGGTCTAGCTAGATTTGTAAGGTAGAATGGGGTTCATTTTAGTTGTGGGGGAAGAAGCATTTAGGAGCTAGAGGAAAGTTGTATGTTTCATTGTTGCTACAGTGCACCCTGACTGGCTCCTCTCCTCCCTGCTACCCTTCTGTAAGGGGATGTCCAATTATCTACAAATGAGCTTTGGGTTTTCACTCCACACTCCCCCGTATTCACAAAGATATGATTTTTTTGTTCCGATGATGTCTGATACCTGATTCTTCCGACACCTCGTGATCACACATGCTGGTGTGCTTCTTTCATGTGGGCTTTGTTGCTTCTCAGCTACATGACCACTTGTTTAACTTCAAGCTTTTAAGACCCCAGAATGTATAACTTTTGATAGCCGACCACCATCAACTTCAGTCACCACATTTGCTTATGCACCCATTTGCCTCCAGCAATTGTGTTGGGGAGGTGAGCATCCCGGAATGCCACTTTAATACAACAAAGTATTTTTGCATTGAGGGAGTACTTGAATGGAGGCCCAATGTACATCTGTTACCTTAATACTAAACCTATAAATATATGCATATAGATCTATTTCCCCATCGTTATACATAAATATATTTACATATGCACATGCCTTTATTTAGACCTCTATAAATGCCCTTTGCTTCCTACCTCTTTCCTTGATTTCCTTTTACTTTCCGATTGTCCCACTCTCATGTTCAGCCTTCATTTGTGTTTCAGTAATTCCTCTAGGTTACATTACTCTTGGTTACACTCTACCAAGCCTCCTACACCCTCCTCACCATCTATTTGGATCACTTGGTGTTCCCTTGTCCCTGGGTTTGTTAACAGCACTTCCTTTTTCCCTACACCCCCCTTTCCCATCTCCCTCCCCCAGCTGTCAGTCCCATTGTTTTCTCCTCCAGATTGTTCATCCAGCCTATCTCATTTAGACAGACCTGTGGAAATCATAGCATGCACAAAAACGAGACAGAGCAAACCCAAGCAACAAAATGAAACAAAAGAACAACACCACCACCAACAAGCCAATGACAAAAAGCAAAACAAAACACAAGAAAGAAAAGCTTTTAGTTAGTTCAAGGACTGTTTGTTGGCCTTTAGGAGTGTTTTCTCATAGAGTATGATGGGTCAGCTAGCCCTGGCCCCAAAGTCTATTTTTGGTATTCCCTGGGGACTTCGTTGCTCTGTTCCCCTTCCTGTTCTGTTGTACACCCTTAGTATTTTGCCTCGGTGTGCTGGGATCAGATCGGGCGATAGAGGCATGCTGTTTTTTTTGTGTGAGCAGGTGCACTGTCATGGTGGCAAAACCAGTCCCCTGTCTACCACTAATCAGTCCTTTTTATTTTAAATAAATCATTTTATTGGGGGATCTTACAGCTCTTGTAACAATTCATACACCAATTTGTATGAAGCACATTTGTACATACATTGCTATCATCATTTCCAAACATGTTCTTTCTCCTTGAGCTCCTTTTTTCCCCTCCCCCCACCCACGTGAACCACTGATACTTTATACATACTTTTTATTTTTATATTTTACGCCTCTGCTGTATCCCTTCACCCAAACTTCTGCTGTTTGTTCCCCTGGGTGGTGGAGTGGGGCTGTATGTCCATCATTGAGATTGGTTTCCCCTTTCTTCTGCTTCTCCCCCCTACCTTCCCTCGTGGTGTTGCTACTCTCAGTATTGGTCCTGAGGGGTTTATCTGTCCTGGATTCTGTGTGTCGGAACTTCTAGTCAATAGCAGTGTGCAAGCTCTGGTCTAGCCAGACAACTCAGACCTTCTTACACAATATCTTCAGAACCTCTATATAGGAAGCTTGATTAACAGTCTGACCTAGTGCAATGACTAAACTCCAAATGCACTATCACCCTCACATCAACAAAACCAAACAAATGAGCATCTTCTTGAAGTTTGAGTTCACTTGACGAGGTGTATTTGAGTGAGGTGATGATGGCGTCTTACACTGACTTGATTTATGTTTGCATTCTGGCTTGTGAGAAGAGCACAAGGTCTTGTCACCAGCAATGACCTTGGGAAAAAAGTGTGGGTGCACTAGCTCAGAGCAAGTTGCCAGATGCCTGCCCAAACAGGAGAATGTATATTTTGAAATGTGTACCCAGTGGAGCTTTGTACCGCTTGGTTTTTTGGCGGGGGTGGGGTGGGGGTGGGTGGAAGGCCGGCTACTCCTTTGTAGGTTAGATAATCTGAGATGTGCTATTTGAAATTTCCTGGGGCCAGTTTTAGACAAAACTAGAAAAGTTAATTTTGCTGCATGGAAAAATCTGACAGTCTGGAAGTATCTAATTTTCCTCACATGCCATCATTCCCCTAGTAGCATTATTCTTAGTTAAAGCTCTCCTCTGTTCCTCCTTAGGGTTTCCCCCACTACCTGATGTTCCTTTTCTCCTACTCATCATCAAGGGACTTGTGTCCAAAGTGAGGACAGCAAATAAGAGACCCTCCTGACTCTCTGTTAAGAAGGGTGCTCTGGTGCATGCGTGTGTTTATGTGTGCACATAAAATCGCATTTGAATTTTGTTGGAAGAGGCTTCATAGAGACAGAGAGTGACATGGTTAGAGCTGCTGCACATGTAGAGCACTGTACTCTATGGTGTTCTAATTCAAATGCATGTAAGGTCCAAGAGAGGTAATAGAAGCAAGTGACCAGGGTCAGGGAAGGCAGTAGGAGGAACTGAGGGAGCCTGAATGCCTCACACCCTGCCAGTTTCACTGATTCTTGGATGGGAGAGTACCAACCTAGTGCTGTGAAATCTTCGTAGTTTTCAGAGGCTTGGGGGATTTAAATTTTGTATGTAAAAAATAGACATCTAAATGCTTGTAATTTATTGATTTCGATAAACACACTGAATGCCAGTACGCAAGTCAAACAAACCAAACTGACAGCCATCGATTCTTTGCCAACTCATAGTGACCCTATTAGACAGGGTAGAACTGCCCCTCAGTTCAGCTCCCAGCCCTGGAGGCCCACCAGTTCCTCGTTATTATCATGAGGAATACTATTTTCACAAGAGCATTACATACCCCTAGAGACTAAACCATAAAGCCATATAGGCTTTGACCATCAATTCTGATATGCTTTTTCCTCAAACTGATGGGTCATTTGATGGAATCCTTGTATTACTTCCCTAACATAAAAATTAATCAAGCAAAGGAGATTCAGTGCTCAGTACTACAGCCCCCTATTTAGAGATTAACTCTTAAAAACCACCACCACCACCACCACCACCACCGCCACCTTATCTATGTTGATAAAAACTTGAGTAGGCTGTATAAATATCTCAAGTATTTAGGATAAAATGGATTCTTATTCTACTGTCACATATTTAGTTTGAGTTATGTGTTTCCATCTGAACACAAATTAAATAGACCTCATTGACATCTTTTCAAAATGCCATAAAAATTAAATGATTACCTTAAAAGATACTCAGTATAATTAGGCATCAGAAAAATGTACATCAACACTAGAGCGAGATAGTGTTTCAACCCATCAAGATGACACTAGCCAAGAATATTAAAAATACCATTGAGTGCTGGAAGAATGAACAGATTTGTGTCAGAAGAACAGTCTGAAAGGTCCTTAGAAGCAAGCACGGGGAGACTTCACATGCTTTGGATATGTTATCAGGAGATGCCAGTCCCTGGAAAAGGCTGAAATGTTAGGTTCAAGTATAACAACAGTTTTGAAGATGGTGTAGGACTGCGCAGTGGTTCATTCTGCCTTGAGTTGGAACTGACTCAATAGCACCTAATGCTAAAAGCTAGATGCTTTTGATCCTAAATGAAAAGTGGATGGTCCAGCCTCCATACCAGCTACGTGGACAACTGCCCGTCCCCCCAGAAGAATTTACTTTAGAAGACGGCACTGAACCTGTAGCTAGGGGAGATGGACATGTCTGATCAGAGCACACAGGGGCAAATGAAGGGGGAGGAAGAGAGTGGAGCACACACTGGTCCACCAGGCTTGGAGGATGATTTTGGCACTCTGAACAGCCAATGTACAGAGTGGACCATATGGCTGATCCCACTATGAGACATGCCATCCCTTGCTGGCCCAGAGCCCTATGGGGACAATACCGGAGACTCTGTGTTGGGACTGACCCGACTGGCCCTCCAACACGGAGGCAAATCACTAAAAGCATGCAGCAGAGCAACTATGAGAGCAGAGCGGGTAGCCCCTGAGGGAGTACAAAGGACAGACTCTGGGGCCAGAGCATGATACGCCATCAGACCTGACTGAAGGACACACCTATAGAAAAAAAAAATCAGACCTTGATCTATTTACAGGTTTTTCTTTCTTAAAAAATTTTTTTGTCTTTTAATTAATTTACTCTTTTATTGATCATTGGTTTTCTGTTGTTGTTTTTTTGTCATCACAGTGTTCTCACCCATCGCCTATCTTGCTATGGTTTGATTTTTGGTGCATATTATTATCTCAACAGATCTATCTAGATAAGATAGGCTGGAAGAATAGTCTGGAGGAGAAAACAACAGGACCAATGGTTCCCGGGGACATGGGAGAGAGAGAGGAGGGGGTAAGGAGGTGATGCTGACCAATCCAGCGACAGGGGAGCAACAAGTAATCCAAAATCCGTCGCAAGGAGGGTGTGAGAAGCCTGGTAGGTATTCAGCAAGGGCAATGTAACCAAGAGAAATTACTCAAACCCAAGTGAAAGCTGAGCATGATAGTCGGACAAGAGGAAAGTAAAAGTAAATAGAGGAAAGAACTAGGTGACAAAGGGTATTTCTAGAGGTCTACATACTGGCATGTACATATGTAAATATATTTATACAGGAGGGTTCGTAAATAGATCAACGTGCATATATTTATAGACTTAGTATTAAGGCAGTAGATGGACATTGCCAAATACTTACTCAATGCAAGAAGACGTTATATTAAATTGGCATTCCATGATGAACACCTTTCCAACATGATGGTTGAAGAAAAATGTGTGCACTAGCAAATGTGGTGAAGAAAGCTGATGGTGCCTGGCTATCAAAAGTTATAGCATCTGGGATCTTACAGGCTTGAAAATAAAGAAGCGGCCATCTAGCTCAGAAGCAACAAAGCCCACATGGAGGAAGCACACCAGCCTGTGTGACCATGAACTGTTGAAGGGATCAGATATCAAGCATCAAAGAACACAAAAATCATGTCATTGTAAATGAGGGTGAGTGCAGAGTGGAGACTCAAAGCCCATTGGTAGGTAACTGGACACCCCCTTCCTGAAGGGATGTGGGGAGGAGATAAGCCAGTCAGGGTGCAGGGTAGCAACAATGAAACATGTTTCCTCTAGTTCCTAAATGCTTCCTCCCCCCACTATCATGATCCAAATTCTACTTTACAAATCTGGCTAGACAAGGGGATGTACAGAGAGATCGCCTTGGAGATTGGGTGGATGTTCCCACAGTAGCGTGGAGCCTCACAAGTGGTGGTCAGGCGTTTCCCCCAGTCACTTGTAGGACCTCAGGATTTAGGCTGGGGATGCCCCCACTTTTTATAGGGGAGAACAACCTGTGGCCTGGTGTGTGGGAGAGGACCAGCGTGAATTCCCCAGCTGCTTGCCACACCAATAAGTGGGGGGTGGGAGCTCCCTCAGTTGGGCCTTCAGGTTTGCCCTAGGCAGAGGGGAGTGGCCTGGAGACAGCTATTGTCTTGTGATGGGAAAGAGAGTGAAAGGAGAGGAAAAAGAGAGAAAGAGGAAGACACAGACTGGGGCAATAATGCCAACCAGACTGACAACCACTCACCCACACACAACTAAAATGCACAGAGTAAACAAAGGTGACAACAGTAAAAAAAAAAAAAGAAAAGAAAACAACTAAAAAGGAGAACCAAATCTGTGGAGGCTGTGGTAGGAAGTAGAGAAGAGCTAGATGGAGCAGAGAAAAGCAGAAAACCTGTAAGAAGAGTCCAATAAAAGGAAAAAGAGAGAAGAGAAAAGGAAGGAGAAGGAGAGAGTATTTTTTAAATGGTTAAAGAAATAACTGACCCTGTGTTATGCTGTGTGTAGCTCTGACTCGTCCTGTGTGCAGTACTGTCTTAGGGGTCAGGCTGCCCACTAGGAGGACAGGGTTGCCCTAGGCAGAGTGTAGGGCTCTGGAAACCAGCAGTGGTATGTGCAAGCAATGAGAGGGAGCAGAGAGAATCGTACAAGCTAAGAGAGAGGTGAAGAAAGCAAAGACAGAAAGAGGAAAGAAAGAAAAAGAGAATAAAGAGAATGAAGGAAATAAATCCAACTGAGTTCACTAAGGTTGGCTGTGATGGTAAAGAGCAAGGAGAGAGAGAAGGAGGAAATAAAGTATAAAGTAGTAGCTGATCCCTGATTGCTTGGATGAGGGGCCAGAGGGGTTTAGACACTGCTCCAACATGGCAGGTCAGTGTGCCCTTTTAATGCCGGGACCCAGTGGTGCTGGGCAGAATTGCCCTAGTTGACGAGATCACCTTAGAGGCATGACGGAGGTTTCTTCAACGGTGCAGCGCACTGTAGGTGTTTGTCCCAGGTGCCTTGTGTGGTGTACAGCACTCCCACACAGGGCAGGCTGGAGTGCCTCCTGCTATTTGGGTTGATTTGCCCTAAGCGGAGGGAAGTGACCTGGAAGCCTTTAGTGGCATATGAGAGGAGAGAGTGGGAGAGAAGAGGAAAAAGAGGGGAAAAGGGGAACAAAGAGGGATAAAGAAGAAAGCGAGTAAATAAAAGCCCAACACCAACCTGAGCACGTTGAAACTGAGTGCGGTGGAAAAGTTAGAAGGGCTAGTGAATAAAGTGAGAATAAGTAGAGCAGTGGGTAAGGAGGTAATGATACTTGATCACCTGTCCTTGAGGCCAGAGGAATTCCAACTCTTCCTCAAGGTCACGGGGTCATGGACTTGTAAGGTCTCTCTCTCTGGCCTAAATTCCAACCCCAGTCCTTGGCTCCCCGCGAGAAAAATTTCATGCGGAAGCCAGGCTCGTGATCCAAGTGAATTTAATGAGAGTTAAAAGAAGCTTCAGGTTTTACAAGGCACCCATAGGATTCCTTTGACCATGGGGCCTGGCAGAGACTGCCTCAGGTCATGCAAGGATCTCTCTCCTCCCAGGAAGACGACCAGACCACCCCTCTCCCTTCTGGTTCCTGCCTTTTCAAGGGTTCCCGGGGAGGCTGGTGAAGGACCCCAGGTCAATCCCATTGGCTGAACTGCAATCATCTGGCCCAGGTGGGCTGCTCCAGGTGCAACATCCATTGGAGCCCACGGGCAGGAAAATCCAGCTTTCCTATGCTGGCTCTCCTGGGCATGCGTTAATGGACTTTCCCATCCCTGATGTAGGGTTCCACAGATGCTGTGTGAGATTACTTCAAAAGCAAGATCGCGCCCGTGGCCAGGGGTCACTTGGGTGCTGGAGTACCTGCCTTGTGCTGCATGTAGCACTGCAGCAGGGGCTGGGAGGGGGCACTGGGGGGCTCCCTCAGCCCCGTCTAGGGCTCCAAGACCGGCAGGGCCTCCCCAGCTATGTGTAGAATCACTGAGAGGGAAGCTTGTTGTCCTATCTAGACTGCTGATGCTTCCTAGATCAGAGGATTTTCTCTTTTATCCCTCTGGCCAGCTAGAATGAAATTGTCTCCCACAGTCTCTGGGCTACAGCTCAGTGCTGTTTAAGGCTGACACTGCTACAGCGGGTCTTTGTTATGGTAAAAGCTGCCAGGCCCTGTGGCTGAGTTCTGGCATTCCTTAGCTAGGTTGCTTCTTATGCTGATTTATGTTAAGGGACTCCCCTATGTGGTGCTTGGAGCTGAGCAACCAGACTTGGGTTTGAGTTTTAAACCAATCATTTATGTTTCACCCTTAAAAAAAATTCTACTTGTGATGTGCTCAGATTTGGTGGCTGTCAAGCTGACCCCCAGAGGGGGAGATCCAGCTTATCAGGGGGGTTGTTTGCTAGTCGGCCAATTGGAACTAAATTTGCTCCCTGGACTCCCGACTTTCTGCCTTTTTCTCCCACACCATGATCTTCCTAAGGTAATAATATATTTTTTCTTCTACTCTAAATTATGGCTACCCACCACCAACCCCTGACCGTGAGCTCAAGGCATCCAACCGCATGGAGAGCTCAGTGTGGGGTTCCCCTCGTGTCTGAGATTCTGCCCCCTCTCAGGGCGTCCACCTGCAGGGATCCCTGCTCCAGGCAAGGGCATATCTGGCACCTGCCACTTCGTCAAAATTATAGTGCTTTAAAGCATTCTTGGTTTGCTTTGTGAGTGGAAATCCCACAAAAGAAGGGGTTCAGGAGAAACCCTGTTACCCTAGTTCTAATTTCAGAACTCCACCTCCCCGTTTCCTTCACCTAATTTCCTATTTTTCTGGTCTGGCAGCAGGAGCTCCAGATAGATGGGTCCTATCTGGTCGCCATTTTCTCTGAATCCCTCCATCTATTTTTTTTACACTCTTAAAAAGTACAAAACATTTACTCTACAAGCGCAAACAGATTTTCAAAAGCAGGGAAAAACCTGAACGTTCAGTACATGGTTCAATCGTCTTTTCATCTCTGTGCCCTAACTATGCTGAGCTCCATGGAACTGCATGGAGGGGAGCTATTCTGGCGTCATCGAGCCAAGTGAGTGTTTTGAATTACCTCAAGTGAATATTTGACTGGAAAGCATAGGGTGTAAAAAAACCCTGAAATCAGTTGGTGCACATCCATCACAAAGAACAGGGCCTTGTACTTAAACCTTTTTTCTGAAAATAAGCAGCCATCTAAGTGAGATATCAACTAAGGCCGCCCAGAACAAGCAGCACAGCCAGTGTGATGCCAGGGTGATAAAAAATAGAATCTCAATCTGCAGGTATGAACAAGAATCAGAGCTTAAGTTCGGAACACCCAGTTTGCAAAAGGACTCAAATGCACATGCGGGGTGAATTCCCTCTGACCACAGTCCATGGACATGAACAGATACAGTTAAGTTCAAATGTAACACCTGATCATTTGATCTCTTCAGACTAATTTTAATTTGGTTCCAGTTTTTAGTATTTTTCACTTTCTGTTCGATTGAGGTTTTTCTCTCTTTTATCATTGTTAGTTTTTCTTTTCTACTTGTTTCTTGATTTTGTTTTGTATTTTTTTTTTAATACATATGAAATCCAGGAGAGGTAAATCCAGAGAGACACTAACAGAATTAACAATCACCTAGGGACAGGCAGGGAAGATTTGGGGGAGTGAGGGGGGGGCTAACAAAAATGAATATAAAAGAAGGAAATGATGTAAACCTGATTGTGGTGAGGATTACACAAATCTTAATATGACTGAAGTATTGAATGATATATGTGAATTATATGAGAATTAAAATAAAACAAAAGCTGAGGTCAGAGATAGGGCAGCAATTTAGCCCTGAATCTCTTGGTGAAGATTGAATGTCATTTTGTGCCAAGAGCCCATTTTTCCACTCATGAAGTTTGGGGAACCGGCCATGCTCCTTCATCACTTTTCTTACCTCAATAAATGGGTACAGTTCACTCTTCTCCCTTTTCTTCTCTGTCACATACTTTGCAGCAGTCAGGGGAACAGAACTTACAGTCCTGAAAGGGATCCATGAGTGTTAGTCCAGGTAGACTAGAGAAACAAATCCACACTCAGATGTGTATAGGAAAGACCTTTATATACAAGAACAGTTGTATATTGAGAAAGCATTCCAGCCCAACCAAGATCAAGTCCATAAGTCCAATATTAGCCCATGTCTGATATCAATCTATAATGTTCTCTTCAGACTCATGAAACACCTTCAATGACCCCAAATGCAGGAAGATCACAGGTCAGTAGTTGCAAAGTCTTCTGCATCCAGTGGTGGTAGAAGCATCTCAGCTTTGGCAGGGTCTCCATGTGGCTCCTCCAGTTCCCAGGGCATGGGTTCTATCAGTGTGGTGCCATGTGTCTTGTTAGTAGGACATCTCTCAGGGAATGAGCAGAAAGATAGTCTCCTGCCTCCAAGGAGGAAATACCAGATTTCCCAGAACCCTGACGGGAAGGCCAGGCCCACAAAGAGGCCTCATTGGCCATAACCCAATAGAGAGACTAGAGTCTACCCCTTCACTCTTAATCCTCTCAAGTCCCAAATTGACACCAGATTGTATAACTACAACAGACCACCCCTTGTCCATTTGACATTTTCACAAAATTCTTTAGCCGTATATAATTTCAAAACAATAATAGAATCATATCAGTATCTAACAGTATAATATGAAAATGCATACATTTCACTCCGTGCCACCCTCCTTTAAACATAATATTCTGTAAGTGATGAAACAAAAATATCCTATGCTTAACAATTGCAGGTAAGGTACACCCACATATTAATCCTATAATTCTATGAATATATTCCAGTATCTATGAAATCTTGTAAGCTAGCCACTTCACGCCTTTATCTGGCCCATTTTGGCTATCCAGTTTCTCTACTGCCTACTTCCATCAACCCAGTGCTCTGAGGAGACAATCATATTCTTCAATATAAAGAGTCTTCATGCCAGTTGGAACCTTGTGAAGTCCACATCCACAAGAAAGTCAAAGCAGGACAGTTCGTCTACACAGTCTGCAGCAGTATATACCAGTGCACAGGCTCAACATTCTTCTCTTCATCTGGTCGGGTTCGGGTCAAGTCAATGTGGGCTCCCTCTCTTGGCCTCACCTCAGTGTCCATTGGTCGCATTGCCTTTAGGCCTTGGCCCCATCACCAATTCTCCACAACTCTAGTCCCCTCAGAGTAGGTCATGGACTTCAAACGAGTCAACCTGCTCTCATCTTCTTCTCTACTGCCTGTAAACCAGGTCCACGAGTGTCAGTGGTCAGAATGAACCCGCTGCTCTATTGCTGCTATTCTGCCACTTTCACTCAACAAGCAGATCCAGGTGGTCACCTAGCAATCATTTCAGGCTTCTACAGGCTCCCTTGAATGTTCAGTACTAGAAAGGAGTTTCTTCAGGCTTTGAGATTTTTTTCCAGTTTCTGACAAAAACCACTATTCAAAATTCAAATATTACAAAAGTTCCCTTTTAATGCACATGAAGCTCTTCCTCACAGTGGGAGCAGTGCACAGAAACGGACCTTGATGCTGGGCTGCTCTGTGCGTGCTTTGGTCAGTTGGGAGCTGCTGATTCACAGATTCACTTCACGTGGATGAAGATGCTTGTTTGCTTCCCCGTGAGTTTATCGCGCTTCAACGGAGAAGAACCCTGTTCTTGGGTTTTGCCTCTGCCTTGCTCCTAGCACCGCTGGAATAGAAAGATTACAAATGATTTTTTTGTTGTTGTTTTAAAAAACAGAAAAGAAATGCCGTGTACCTGTTAGGTAAGTAGAGGCAGAACTGAGGGTGGTCGCTGTGCATGCCAAACCTCCTCCCCATCACAGACAGTTGAAAGCTGCTTCAGGCTGGAAAGATGCACACATTTAGGTCCTTGTGACAGGAAGCAGGTCAACCTGGGCGGGCCCCCATCTAGACCAGGTGGGCTTAATTCAGTCAATGGGGTCAAACAGTACCGTCAGCCATGCCTACCAACAGGGTATGGGTGGGGGCCTCCCACCAGCTGTCATGCAACCCAGCGCGCGTGGGCTGTCCAGTCCGCCCCCACCCCCCACGAGCATATTTGCCTCTTCTATCCTTTATAAAGTCACTTGGATCACAAACTAGGTTTCTGCGTCAATTGGTTCTTGTGTGAAGCCAAGGACAGAGGTACATTTCTCCCAGAGAGAGCCCTCACATAACCAAATCAGATTATAGCCTTCAGTGTTAGGGTTCCAACGAATTTTGGGGGAATATCTCAAGTGGTAGTGGTAAGGACACAACTCAATCCATATTATCTCTTTATTTTGCTCAGCCAGATGCTTGCCCTTTGAGCCTGAATTGTTGCAAGGCTTATTACCCCATCAAGTGTTCCCAGAGCAAGCCCTAAATGGGCAGTAGTCACACACAAGGAAGATTTGCAGGGGACACTGTTAAGAATGATTAATGCTTAAGTGTTCCTTGTCTCCCCAAATGTACCATCTGGCAGAAAATTTCTTAGATCTCTCTCCTGGGAGAGATATACCTCAGCTCTTGAATAACTCTCCTGGTCATAGACGTCAAATTCCAAGCTTTTCATCCAACATTCATAAAGCTAAATAAATGTTACATAAACCTAAGTTCTCTATCTTGGATAAGACAAAGTAAAACCATGACTTGAGAAGGTTTTCATTGAGGACAGAGACAACTTCAGATATTCTAAGCCTATGAAATTGGTCATGATTCAGGCAACTTGCCAAGGAAGCAGGTAATACCTAGGTGGGAGGTGGAATGAATAAGAACTTGCACTAAGATTCCATTCCATCAGGTGCAGCTGGTGACTTTGGAGGCCCAGAGCAGGCAGTGGGAGAGAGAAGACCAGAGCAGGGGAGGGATGTGATGAGCTGGAGGGTAGAGGGAGGGATTATGTGTTGTTCTGCTGTCACCTCCCACCCCACTGTGACCCTTTAGTGATGTGGGCCCAGGTTTGTGATGCAAGTGGTTTTGAAGGCAGAGGGGACTCAGAGTGCTCAGTTGCCTGAGTGCAACCGCTGTATCCAGAAGATGGAGGAGATTCTCTTTCTGCTGGAACAGAAAAGTGCTTCCTGGCTGACCTACCAATACCCCACCTGGTTCACTGTTTTGACCTTGGGCATCCTGTATGGAGTGGGTTGCTTCTTCCTGGTCCTCCCCTTCCTTCCAAATACTCCACCTGTGCGACCACCCAGGAAAAGGATAAAGGTAAGAAATTCTCAACCCAGCCATAGGAGAGATTGATTTTTCCTTGTTTTATAAATTTTTCCTTTCGTAATTAATTTCCTGATAGGGGAAATCTCAAGAAAGAAGAGACCATCAGCCCTGGCTTTGGAATGTTGATGAGGGCTGGTGCGTCCTTACTCACTGTTAGGACTTTGTTCACTGCATTGGTATCATTTTATCCTTGCCGGCTTATGTTGATTTTCATTATTTCTGTTGGCTTTCCCTGTTTGTGAAGCACAGGAGGCGTGGATGCATCATGATCATGGACACAAGGGTTGACAGAGTTGCAGGTGGAGAGATCTCATGGCAGAGGGAGGGATTGTGAGATCAGCAGTGTAGAGAACTTCCCCATCGGGAAGCTAGGGAGTGAAGGGGGATTGATTTCAAGACGAAAAAATGAAGGAGGCCAGAGGGGACAGAGAGCTTTAGACCTGACTGTGATTACACAACTCCTTTTGAAGGCAATTTAACCATGGAGGGGGGGGGGTGTTGTTCTAAAATGGATATGGTAATCATTGATTGTACCATTGCCCTTGATCTGATTGAACGACTGAACTATTGACTCGTATGATATGTAAATCATTTGCCAGTAAGATGAGCATTCAAAAATATTTCTCTTTGAAGATCTCAGACCTCCCATCTCTAGTTGTTATAGAGGGCAATAGGTAAAAATCCCCAATATAGTGACGCAGTGGCTAAGGACTAGATGACTAGACATTTCAAAGGGCAGCTCTCATCACTGGGTCCTCAGTCTCTTTCCTTGAGCTCCAGTCTCTGGGCCAAGGCTCCTTTTCTGTCTGGGCTAATTGAGAAAGCATGGCTGACCCCGGGGAGGAAGTGGTCAAGGGCTGGCCCAGAGCTTCAGCCTCCATAATCAAAATCTTGCCCACCAGAACACTGAGTGCTGAGAGTGTGTGCTCTCCGTGAGCAGAGGCAGGCTGACGGAAGAAATGCACTCTAGGTCTCACACAGAAGCTGGTTTCTGGGCTTTAGTCATTCCATGGAGATTGTCATTCTTCTAATCACCAGTAAATGCCTGCAGTTTGTCACAAAGAACAGATGCAGGATTGGATTCCAGCCTGACTTCCTCTCTTGTGCCCCAGCCTCAGGTGGAGACAAGGAGAAGCAGCAGGTCAAGGGACAAAGGTGACGCTCTGAAAGGTAAGGTTCTGCCCATTCAACCAAGCTCTGTAAGCTCTCCTGTCCCCTCCTCTGCAGGATGCCAGTGGCAACAGCCCGTCTCTCTCAGGTAATAATCCTGAACAAAAGGATACTGTGGATGGAAACAGAACCCAGATATTTCCCAGATGTACAGGAGGGGCCTAGGATGGGATGAAGGCTGGCCAAGGTAGGACCCAGTAGGGGGCAGTGGGGGTGTCAGGAGCAGATTCTGGTGGATTTGGAGGTGGAACATTGAGGGGTAACTGCGATAAGCTGTGTAACTTTGCCAAGGTTCAGATTGCTCACTGAGACCCCACAGACAATATTGGAAACCGATGCTCCTTGAAATGCCAAAGCACCTCCTGCCCGTGGGAGTAAGCTATCATTTGACCTTGAGCTCTGGAGAGTCCAACGTCCTAAGTGCACAGCCCGTGTGACATTCCTTTCGGTCCTCTGGGAGGGCTGCACCATAACGGTTCTCTTGATTTCCAGTTTTCCGAAGCTTCCTGCAAGAACTATATGGCGCTCAGAACCTGCGTTTGCGTCTTAGGCAGAAGTAAGTAACCTTCCTGCTTCACCGCGGGGTGCATCTTCCAACCAGGGTGCCTGTGTGGCCTCGGGCTGCAGAGCAGCTGGGATGCGCTGGTTTGGGGGACACTTTCAGGGATGGGCAGAGAATGACAGGAGTCCCGGGCAGTGGGGTGGGGCAGGAAGAGCAGGCCATCAAGGCTTGGGGAGGGGCTGAGCTTGCACCGACCCTTGCTAGCCTGCTAGGTCTCTTGCCCCTTCAGTCCTGGCTGTAATCTGGTCCTTCTGTCTCCTGCAGCCACTTGGGAAACCCACTTGACACTGGCAGCTTTGGTCAACAGAAAGCTCAAGCCCTCTCTGGTAGCTGGCGAAATAGAGGTACGGCTGAAGTCCACGTCGGTACGCGCGCCCCACACGGTTCTGCGGCTCATCCATTCCGGACACCTAGGTCTCAGAACTCCACCCTTCCACGGGCCCAGATGTGCATCTCAACTTCTCATGTCTTACCCGCCTTGAGTCAATCACCAGACTGCGCACATTCCCATGAACCTGACAGTCTTTCACCCACACCACTGGCTCTTCCCTCACCCAGTGCCAAACCCCCGGATTCAAAGGCCTACCTGCAGCCTCCAAGCACTCTCTGGGACTCACCAGCCCCGCACCCCACAGGGACTCGTTCTCAGATTGACTTGTTGGCAAGGCCCAGGCAGAGCCCATCTCCACACAACCGCTGCTCCACACCTGCCATGGCAGCCATCACAAGTCAGGATCCCACAGGCCTCCCTACTGCCTCCCCACCCCAGTGTTGGGCAGCTGCCAAGAACTTACAGCTTCCCTCCTTGGAATACTTTGGGTCTCTGAAAGAGCACTCTACCTGGCACCCCCAAGAAGACACCTTTCGGGAAGGACCCACAAAGAGGCAGGGGGAAGTAGGGAGGCCCACCTTGCTCAACCCCAATGTCCACAAGCTGCTGGAAATAGAAATCACAAAGGCAGAGAAATGGAATATTTGGGAAGAAAAAGGAAAGGGTGTATCAGAATACCATCTGCAGGCCTTAAATATGTTGAAGGCACTCGATGGGGAGCAGATCACTGCACCTCCCCAGCCCTTCTGGAATGCCAGCATCAAAGCAGAGCAGATACCCAGCGCTCAGAAGCATTTTCCACAAAAATTCAGTGAGTTTTTCTGGGGTCTACCTTTTCTGCACAGCGAGTCTCTGGCAGCTGCTCTCAGGGTCTCTGGATCCACCCTAGAGTTTCCCACTGTCTTATTTAATGAAATTCCTAATGCCTTACCAGCTCAAATGCAAGCTAAAGAGTACCCACTCTAGTTGCAACGTCACTCCTTGCCCTACACTGAAGGCCGATTCCAACTTTTACTTCCAACTGCATGCCAAGCCCAGGCCCCACCGCCGGCTACAGTCCTGACTCCGCCCGGTCCACAGCCCCGTGGCCCACTCGCAGTACCTTTTCCTCCTCCTCACAAGAGTCCCTGTGATGAATCCTGTCTTACCGTCCACACTAAGTCCCAATCACGCATTCCAAATTCACTTCAACAGCTGGAAAGCCATTTTTTAAAGAAACAACAGGAAAGTGAGAGTTCTTTACCCTTTATGATACCACCACCCCAGGAAGCTTTTTGTCTTCGCAAACCCACTCATCCCCAGGACAATCAGAAGGTCCAGACCCCAAAGACAGACCCCAAGCTTCCTGGCTGCTTGAAGCAATCGGAGCTCCACCGCCAAGAGAACTTCCCTCAATTGCAGGGGCCCCTCGGCAATGGGACTCTTGAGTCTCTGACACTAAAGCAGCCTCAGGAAAAATGGCCAGGGACTTGTCTGGATATGAAGCAGCCCGAATGCTCCTGCTCAACACCTGGAGACAAGCAGGGGAAGAATGTAATGAAGACGGTGTCCCCAGGAAGATGCACACACCCTGGACCGTCGCTTGCGTGCTGCAGAGCCGGTGTCCAGCTGAGGAACAACTCGGTCAATGGACAAGGGAATTACTTGAGGAAAATATCCAAATGTAATCTATCTCTCTGTGGATCAGGAAACTACTGCCCAAAAGGAACTCCGGGAGCCGACTCAAAGGAGTTAAATGATTTGAGGATACACAAGGGGATTAACGCAGGAACTTACACCCTAAGGGGTCCAAATAAAATCCTACTGGAAAACACCCTGAATGTCCACATGTGCAGGAAGGTGGAGCAGATTAGAAAGGATCAGATCCCTGGCATTGTTTGCCGTTCATGTCTTGCGACCAAGCATGCTTTGTCTATTTCCCTGACCCACCCACATGTTGTCAATGTGGCCTCCTGGGGAGAGCTGGAAGATCTGAACACAACGCAGAGCCTTTCCTCTCTCAGCCCGGGCACTCAACAGGTGCTGGACTCGCATATCGTAAGGCTCCAAATGAGGCAGAGGTGGTGCATGCCCCTCAAAGTCCTTGAGCCCACAAACCTCTGTAGGACAAGAAAAGACAACGCAATGTCCTTTCCAAAGTCCACCTGCTTAGCCACCCCTAAGTATTGAACTAACCTAGTAACTGAGGCTGCCAAGGTCCTGGGAGAACCCTGTCAGGCAGACTGGGGAGAGAGAGTGACCACAAAGAAATCAAGCCCTACCCTGAAGAGTCCTTTTGCTGATTGCTCCCCTACAGAGGAGCCTGTTCAGGGAACCCCAGCCTACCCCCCACTTGATAATGACAGTGGATGCTCATTGGCCCTCAGGCAGCCGTTTCCAGCCTTCATGCCCAGTATCCTTGGCAGAACCTTCCAGAATGAAAGTGTCCAGAGAGAGAGAGCCTAGAGCAAACCTCAAATCCAGTACTGACCAGCAAGGGGTCAAGGAAAGAGGGTGCTAGTTGTGCCCCAGGAGGCCCCAGATTGGAAGTGAACTCTGAATGTCCATCTTCAAGAGCCAAAGAGACAGGGTTGGTGGTGGTCAAGAAGTCCTCTTCAATAGAGCTAGACGATAGAGACACTTTCAAAACCAGTGTGCTGGCAAAATCTCAAACCAATGATGTGGACCCGGGGGTGCTTCGAGGCTCTAGGATGTAGTAAAAGTTTCCTGCTACCTGGAAAGTGTGCTCCAGTTCCTGAAAAGCCAAGCCTTACAGCACGAGTGTGCAGTGAGATTAAGCTCCAGGTGGAGGTAGAGGCAGAGGATGGTTCTCCATGCTGTCCTGTTGACGGGCTCCTTCAGGACTGCACCACTGATGTGCTCACTGCCACCAATGTTTTGCCTTCTCAGGTGGTCCATTGCCGCCCCCAGCATTTGTTCACTGGGGATAAGCCAATATGTCAAGGGCCAAGTGGCTTCGTGGTGGCTAGAGCAAGTTACATGGGGCAGCAGAAGCTCAAAAGCCCCAACCTTCAGGACCCCTCGACAAGGAGAAGGAAGGATGCTGTTCCCACTGACAAGAGGGAGACTCATAAATGGCCCAATCCAGAAGAGCATGGAAAAGGATTAGCGGGAAGAGGCATCTCCCAAGTCTGTGGGTTAAGCCAGCCTGTGCAAGACAAGGCATTGGCTGAGTGCCTTGAGATCAAGTCCTCACAGCTCCCACCAGAGAAGGGACAGCTTCCTGCTGAGGGCCACAGCAAAAAATGGAGGAAGCACTTTGTCCAGTGGATTTGCTCCAGCAAAAAATCTACAGGACACGGTGATCCTTTGCAAAAAGGAAAGCCCGTATTACCCTGTGGTCACAGCCTTGGGCCCCTTCAAAGACAACCAGTGTCTCCTAACAAGGTCACGGAGGCTCAGGTGCTCACGACAGATGTTGGCCAAGTCCTAGAGGGGACACCAGGCTGTCATCAGGAGTATCTTGCGTCAACGTTATGTCCACGAAAAGAAGCGCAGGCCTCAGTTAATGGATGTTCCTCCAGCTGCAGGGCTCCTTTCTTTGTAGAACACAGGAGAGTGGCAAGTGTGAGACCCTGCCTCCACCAGGCGATACCTGACTGCCAGAGCCTTCCCACCACGAGCACCTGTATCAGGGATGTATTCACAAATTTCTGTCCGTTCAGGGGATTCAATATCAGAAGCCACACTCAGGCATTGCCCCACAGGGTGTTTGTGTGCCCAGTCAGCTTGCAGCAGCAGAGGCGGAGGAGGTGGGCTTACTCCAGTTACCCTTACCACTGCCCACGTCACTGTCTTCGAGAATATGTCTTATCTGGCAAATTAGAAGACGCTTCTTCTGCTCTGATTAGTAGGAAAGTATCCATGCCAGCCACTTTAGCCTGTTCTGCACAGGCTAATGGCTTCTCTCAGCCATGATATTCATTGTTCCATAATAGAGATTTTCCCCCTCCTACATTAAAGTGTGACTTCTGTGCTGCATGGCGGGATCTAGAGGGGGTGTCATGTGTGTTAGTCTGTGTAGACTAGAGAAACAAAATTCACACACTCATATTTTATGAGTTTTATATAAAGGTTAAGTGAACATTGAAAAGCATCCCAACCCAGTTCAATCTAAGACCACCAGTCCAATAGTATCCCATGTGTCTGACACCAATCTACAAAGTCCTCCTCACAATCCAAAAACACACGGGGAGACAATGACTGCAGGAGGAAATTGTAGTCCGTGCGCTGGCAGGTTCTCCATGAGGCTGCTGCAGAAACCAGGGCTGCAACAGGGTAGGTCCATGCGGCTTCTCCTCAGGGATCTCCCAGGAAATGAGTCTTTCCAGCTGCTTTAGGGACCTAACAAATGCATATCCACCCTGGTGGCACTATCAGAGAGCAAGAGACCAGAAAGGCTAGGCTCACAGAGCCATTGATCTCCCTGCCCTTCAATTAACCCCACATGAGTTCATTGACGAGGTTGGCATAATATACCTTTAACTATGTTAGATACTGCGTCTCCTTCTCTGAGTGCTAGCTCTGACTTCTCAAAGGGCAGGGCTCTGGAGGAGGTTTTCAGCAGTGTTTCCCACCCACTTCCATCCCAAGTTCTTCATTTTGCACCTCTTATGATTTATGGTAACACCCCTACTGTGAAAACCTCAGAAGGTCCCAACACAGTGAAGAATGTTCCCTGGTGCCATTACTTTGTCTTCAACGTTATGTGGCTGCAGTTGATAGGTTTTGAGAGGCGCAATCCAGCCAAGAAATTCCATCGAGGGTCCAGAAGAGGTTTAGACCAAAGTAGCGTCTCATGGTACCAAGCAGGCATGAGACATGTGGCGGCCTGTCTAAGTCCCACATGTGCATTTGATGAAGGCTGCCAAGTTTGTCATGGAGGTTCCGCCTCAATACACCTGTCACAAAATGTGAAATGACATCTTTTGCTACCTTTGCCTCTCTCCCAGCCTAGGGTAACCTCCAGGATGGAAGTCCCAGGTCTGACACATGTGGGTGGGAACTGCTAGGGAGGCTGCCAGCGGGGGACTCTGCTCACCCACTGCACCAAGGGAAAATCCGGTTCGCAGCTCACATGCCTTCCTCTGTATATAAACCCGGAGAAGGAGCAACAGCTTAGGCTGAGTGGTACAGGATGAGCGTCTGTGTAATAACCACTAATGGTTAGGCACCATGGACACAGGGTAGGGAAGGATACAGTGAAGAAGAATATGAAGCGTTGGACGTAGCAAAGGGGGCCAAAGAGCATGAGGATCCCCAGAAATGACGCAAGACACAAGCGGAGCTAACACAGGCTTACAAAGGGGAATCGGCCAGGTGCTTCACCCCAGCTTTAGCTAGCTGCCCCCACAGCAGAACTTTATCTCCTACAGAGAGCACTGGGTTGGATAGCAAAGGCACAGCTTTCAAGCAGGGAAGGTTACTTTCTCAATACTATCTTTAGTGGGGCGACAAACTGTTATTTTACTTGATTTCCATCTCCTGACTGGGGGAAGGATGAGTTGATAGCCAGGGTGGGGTAGAGTGGGGATGAGTCAATAACAGGGTGCCAGGACTCAGGAAACATGACCCCAGGCTTTTGGGCTTCACACATGCATACACACACGCGTCCGCGCTCTAGGAATGTTCTCACGAAACATGACCCCAGGCTGGTGGTCTTCACATGCACACACACGCGTGCGCACACACACACATACATGCTCTAGGAATGTTCTCAGCAAACATGACCCCAGGCTGGTGGTCTTCACACACACACACACACACACACACACACACACACACGCACACACACACAAACGCTCTAGGAATGTTCTCAGGAAACATGATCCCAGGCTGGTGGTTTTCACACACACACTCACGCGCACACTCTAGGAATGTTCTCAGGAAACATGACCCCAGGCTGGTGATCTTCACACACACGCACACACACACACACACACGCGTGCACGTGCTCTAGGAATGTTCTCCGGAGAGAGTGGCTTCTAAGGACTGAGTGCTGCAAAGAAAGTCACAACTGGGAGCAGCCTTCCCTTCCCCTAGAGACTCCTGGGAAATCAGGATGTGCACGGAGATTAGACATCACCTGTCTTGATAAGGGAAACCAGTTCAATAGTGGTCAGTGTTTCCTCTGTGCTTCTAACACAGGGTTTTATTTCCTGGGCACCAGATTATAGAAGAAGGCAGGAGGGCCCCCCAAAATATGATTAGTTGATCCGCTAGAGTAAATTCTCATGTGCTTAAAAGAACACCCCTGGTGGGCCAGGGTTTACTGTTTACTGAACTAAACAGTAAAGGATGGCGAGGAAGACATCCACTGAGCCTTGACCTCCATGCCTCAGTCAGGACACCAAGTGTGTGTGTGTGGTGGGTGGGGACTGACACCAGTGGTGGAGGAGGGAAGTGGACATAGGCCCCAGAGACTGCTGGTACAGCAGCATGATGTTGTTTCTGGAGTCCTGATTGTGCCAAGGCAGCCTCTGGAGTGACTGTGGCAGTAAAAAATCAGATTCTGGATCTGCAGAGCCTGGATCTGGGGCCTCTTGGGTAGCAGGTAGCTTGGGTGTGTTCCTAGAGAGAGTGAAGAGCTGGACACCGGACTCCCCGCTGCTGAACCCTACCGTTCGTGCTAGGTAAGTGCACGGAGATGGAGAGAAGACCCTGAAAGAACAGCAAGGGGTGCATGGACCAAGCCCCTTCCCTTTCCCCTGCCACCAGGTCCTCTTATATGGTGCTGTGAGGTCAAACAAAGGGAAGCCCACTCAGACCTGCAGAGACCTCAGCGAAACAACTGCCCCCCACCCCCCACAATTCAGCAGACATCTCACAAGGACACTCACACATACCCGAGAGAGAAACCTCACACACATACTTCCTTGGAGACTTCCAGAGAGACTCAGAGGCCTCGCACAGAGACTTCATATGAAGTTCTCAGCATCCTTTATGGAGACTTCTCAGAGACCCCACAGGGACCTCACACAAAGCCCTCCCACATAGCTCACTGCCAGCACGGGAGAATTAGCAGCCGCTGTCCACCCCTGAGCTCCTGGAAACTTTCACACATTGTCTGCAGTGCCCCCCATGCTTGTGCATCTTTGTCCTCATAGCCTTGCTTGGGAACAACAGAATCACAAACTGCACGTAGTTGTGTGCAAATTTTTTCCACTGAAACGTTTTCACTAGCCTGAACTCTGAAGTGTAGTTTACAATTGAAATACAAGTAAAACTGCCAACACCAAATGAGAGTGTGATTTTAGATGGTGTGCAGTCAAATGTCGTACGCCACACTTTTACTTTTGCTTCGGACAAATTCTCTAATTGGTGGGGAAGTGACTGACTACTTTGGAAGCAACAGAACAGTCCATCAAATGGGCTTCAGGACTCAAATATATAAATAGACATCTGATCTGAACTCAAACTCATTCCCCAAGGGGCTCATGAACCTAATTTTTTTGGAAGAGTGAAGGAACCCACATGAAAATAACAAAATGTACATCACATTGTGTCTGTCTGGCTTAATTTCTCAATGAAACAGCTGTCATATCTGAAGATATTCAGGGCAACATTCCTTTTATAGCTCTGTCGACATAATTAATATGATTTTTCTGTGAAATGTAATATTTCTAAGTTATGCAAAGTCCTAATGTTTATCTACCACAACAAAATGATAATATTTCGAAGGATGAAGAAATAGATCAAGAAATAATAATTAATGAAATACACATTTTCAGGTAGTACCATTTACAATAGCCAAGCGTAAATGAAAATATCTATATCTATACTTGAATAAAAAAACAACAGATTTATATGAGGAAAACTACAGAAATTACAAGAAATCAAGTGTGACCTCAGCAAATGGGATAATATCCCATGCTCCTTGACCAGACGACTCAATGTAGTACAGTTATCAGTTCTACTCAAGGCACTAGACAAGTTTAATTCACTCCTGATAAAATTACCCTCATCATTCTTCAAAGAATTGCAAAACCACTGATTACTAACTTCATATGGTAAGGGCATAGGTCAGGGGTTGAACCTACAAACTTCTCCTTGGTAGAAAGATAAAACTGTTCTCATAAAAGACTTGTAGGCTGGCTTTGAGTTGGAATTTTGGGGTCATTTAGGATTTTTTTGTGGCATGTGATTTTTAGGGCTTTAAGGTCATTTGGGGTCATTTAATTTTTTTGCGCATTAGGGTGGTTTGGGCTTTAAGGGTGTTTTATAAGGTTTAAGGGAGTTTTTAAGGGATTTAGGGGTGATTTTTTGGAGTGTATAGGTATTTTTTAGCAGGTAGGGGTGTTTTTAGTGATCTTACAGGGTTTCTTAGAGATTTTAGGGTATTTTAAAATATTTTATGTGTTTTTCCCCAGCATTTTATGTTTTGTTGGGGCTTTCATGTTGTCTTCAGGGCATTTATGTGGTTTTGGAAGTTCATGGTTTGGGAATCTTCTAGGGATATGATTTGGAAGTTCCACATGTTTTGGGAGGCATTTAGTGTGTTATTTGTGGCTTCAGAGTGTTATTTGAATTTTAGGGAATATTATGGCTTTTCAGACATTTTAAGGCTTTTAGGGTGATTTTAGTGTTTAAGGGTGTTTATTAGGCTTATATGTGTTTTTATGGCTTTTAGTGTTTTGTTAAAATTTTAGGGTGCTTCTTAAGGCATTAGAGTGTTTGGGGGGATTAGGTTTTGGTTTTCAGGGCTTTAGGGTTTTGTTGGATTATTTTTTGCTTTCATGGTGAATTCATGTCTATTAGGCTGTTGGACTTTTACAGGGTTTTATAGTGCTTCGGGTTGCTTTGTAGGGATGTTCTTGGGGTTTTAAAAGACTTTTAGCGTGTTTTTAGGGCTTCACGTGTTCTTTATTTTGCGTTTTAAGGCATTTGCATAATATTAGGGCATTTATTATGTTTTCGGGACGTAAGGAGTTTTTTTTAAGACTTATGGCGTATTAGGGTGTTTTAGAAAGCCTTTTACCATGTATTTAATGGTCTTAAGATGTTTTAGAGGGTCTTTAGGGGTGGTCTTAGCATTTTAGAAATATTTTAGACGTTTTAGGGTTTTTAAGGCATTTATAGTGTTTTTACGACTTTTAAGGTGTTTTTAGAACACGCCTGACAGGTACACACTATTTCAATCAGGCTCTGGTTAGTGCCTCTCAATCAATTGGTGACATGGGAGTCTGGATAATGGATTACCTTTACTCTGCAGATGAGAAAACTCACTCAAAAAGACACAGGTGTTGACCCACAGGCACACAACTGGTTAACAACAAAGACATATTCACAACCAGTGTTGGGAGCCAGAGCCCTAAGCCCCACATACCTGTCCCCAGCCGAACAGTCAATCTATCCTGAACCATCAAATGATCTGAGCAGATCCTCCCACCCAACTCACCTTCCCATGCCAAATATTTTATTTCAGAAGGTGGCAGTGAATCTGCAGCTCTGAGAGAGGGACATATCTGATCGGAGCACATGGAGCAGATGAAGGGGGAGGAGGGGAATGTGGAGCACATCCTGGCACACCAGGACTTGAGGATGATGTTCCCACTCAGAGAATCCAGTCCACATAGAAGACCACATGGCCAGCCCCACGATGAGACAAGACACCCCTCAAAGACCCATAGCCTTAGAGGGGACAACACTGAAGACACAGTGTGGGAAATGCGCCCGAACTAATCCTGCCACACCGAGGCATAACACTAAGGGGGTACAGCAGAAGAGCAAGAAAACGAAGCATCAAGGTCCCCAGGGAATGCCAAAGGATGACTTTGAGGCCAGTACTTGGTACACCAACAGACTGGACTGGAAAACACTCTTAAAGGCCAACAAACCGACCTTGAACTAACGATGAGCCACTTCTTTCTTGTTGAGTTGTTTTCATTCATTGTCATTGGATTTTGGTTGTTTTGTTGCTTTTAGTGCTTGGTTTTGCTCTGTCTTGTTTTGTGTATGTTATTACATCTACAGGTCTGTCTAAATAAGATAGGCTGGACGAACAATCTGGAGGAGAGAAAACAGGACCAACACTTCTGGGGAGACATGGGAGAGAGGGAGGTGTGGGGAAAGGTAGTGGTGTTAAGAAACCCAGAGAAAAGGGAAGAACAGGTGATGCAAATCGGTGGTGAGGGGGATGTAGGAGGCCTGGTAGGGAGTGATCAAGGGAAATGGAACCAATGGAACCAAGAGGAATTACTGAATTACTGAAGCACAAATGAAAAGTGAGCATGGCAGTGGGCCCAAGAGGCAAATCAAAGGGAATAGAAAAGCAAGCTAGGAAGCAAGGGTCAATTATAGAGGTTTAAAAAAAGGCATGTACATATTTAAATATATGAGCATGGGGAAATAGATCTATGTCCCTATATTTATAGGTTTTGTATTAAGGTAGCAGATGGACATTGGGCCACTGCTCAAGGACTCCCTCGTTGCAAAAATACTGTTCTATTAAATTGGCATTCTATGATGCTCACCTTCCCTACACGATCACTGAACACAAAGCAGGTACATAAGCAAATGTGGTGAAGAAAGCTAATGGTGCCCAGCTATCAAATATATAGCATGTGAGGTCTTAAAGGCTTAAAGGAAAACAAGCGCCCATCTAGCTCAGAAGAAACAAAGCCCACATGGAAGAAGCACACCAGCTTGTGTGATCATGAGGTTTTGAAAAGATTTGGTAGCAGGCATCATCAGAACAAAAAAAATCTTATCATTGCGAATGAGCGGGGAGTGCTGGGTACAGACACAAAGCCCATTTACAGTCCTCTGGACATCCCTAACAGAAGGGTGTCAGGGAGGAGATAAACCAAGACAGGTACCAGATAATAACGATGAAACACAGCTTTCCCCTAGTTCCTACATGTTTCCTATCTCCCACTATCATGATCCCAATTCTAATTTACAAATCAGGCTAGACTAGAGAATGTACACTTGGACAGATAGGAACAGGAAACATGGGGAATCCAGGGTGGATGAGCCCTTGAGGACCAGTGTTATGAGTGCAGACTCGGGAAGGGTGGAGGGAGGGTAGGTTGGAAAACGGAAACCGTATACAGGGATCTACATTTAACCTCAACAGAAAAGTGGGTGAAGGAACATCAGACAGTGCAAGATATGAGAAAATAATTAGTAAATTATCAAGGGTAGCTCGAATGGAGGGGGAAAAATGAGGAGCTGAGGCCAGGGGCTTGGGTGGGGTGGAGAGTGGATATTTTGAGAATAATGAGGGCAATGAATGTACAAATGTGCTTTACACAACCGATGTATATATGCATTGTGGTTAGTGTTGCATGAACAATTTAAAAAAAGGTCTGGACAGAGGGCACATGCAAGGATGATCTCAGGCTGGATTAGATCAGCAAAATCACCTCCTGGAGTTGCCTCACCCTGTGTCTATTCCTGAGTCAGGCATGAAGCTTAGGGCCCATAGTCCCAGGAGCTGGACAGGGAGGGAGGCGGGGTTCTGAGGTCATTCCATAGGGGCAATGGCCCTCCTGTCCTGCCGGGCCCACCCTCCTTTGTAATCCTGCTGGCTGGAGCACGGCTTTCATGGAGTCCACACCATGGGAGCTCTACTACTCATGGGGGATTGGCAGGAAGCCTCTGCTTATGCGCACACACCACCACCTAGCTGGAGGATCTCTGTGAACAAAGCCTGAGGCAGACAACAAGCCCACTAATTGATGCTGTAAGAGATACAATCAGCATCCAGAAACCTGCAACTGGGAGTAAGAGGCAGCATACTTGGCCCCAGCCACTCCCACTGCCATCTTCAAGGAGTGACATTCTAAAGCAGAGGGTTTTCAAAAGGCACTGCCAGGACTGTGGAATGAGCAGCTCATTTGTGGACATGGATACTGTGTGATCCAGAAGTATTACCTCTTCCTTTCCATTCAGGTGAGACAAAAAAAAGTTCCAAATAGAAAGCCATGCATCTAAACAGTATCCAATAGCCACTCATGTGCAGTGCTGCTGCCTCCAAAGAGCTTTCCTAGGTTTTTCTCTCTGTGGACAGATATACCTTGGTCCTTGGCTCTGCATGAGAAAGAATTCACGCCAAAGCCAGGTTTGTGATCCAATTGTGTTTTAGGAGAGATAGGGAGGCATGGTAGGCAACCCTGGTGGACCCCAGTGGCTGAATTGAATTTACTTGGCCTAGGTGGGTCAATGTGGGTGCAGCACCCACCCAGGTGTACCTGGCCTTCCTGACTGGAAACCTGGACCTCTGAGCACGCTCGGTGTGCCACTCTTTCCTGGGTGGCTAGCTTGGCCCTCTGAGCATGTATCATGGACAACCTAGTCCCTATGCTAGCTACCTAAAATTTACACCCTGAAGAGATATGGACCCAAATCTTTGGGGTACAAGGCGACGACATCTTTAGGTCCTTCCTGCTGCCAAAAGGGTGAAGTGGGGCTTTGGGTCCATACCCTTTCTACTCTGCTGGGAGGGGTTGTCCATTCAGGTCTAGGATGGATAAGGTTGAGGTGGTCCAGGAGATGGTGGTCCTAGAGGTGGCACACTTGGTTCAGAGGGCTTGGTAACTTGAGAACTTCTGGAAAAACAAACAAACGGACAAGAGGGTGAACAGTTTAACTGAGACAAGGCTAGGCTTGTGAGGTGGCAGTGCCCTTGAAATTAGGTGAGTGTCACAGGAAACAAAAAAAATCTTAGGATTATCAGGCATGTGTGTTTGTTCGTTCTAAGTATAGGCACGGGAGTAAAAGCATCCACAATTTCCCCTATGAGGGTACAGGGTTTGGGAACTACTGGGTGCACTGAGATCACTGTTTCATTTATGATCCTAATGTTTGGACCCACTGCTAAGAATCATGCTTCTATTTAATCCTATTATCCCTCAATTATTAACTTTGGTCAAACAAATTTTGTTTTCATTAATTACTTTCATAGTTATCTATCTATCTATCTATACACACACATTTAATTGAATGGAATGAAAAGGTCATGCGTTATAGCGTTAAATTGTAATATTGGAATACTACAGCGGGAGTCAACAGGGATCAAAAGAAAGTAAGTGTCTGAGTCATTTTTAATTTTCTTGGCTTCAAATTGAATAAAAGACTTGTAAATTACCCAGAGACCAAATTCCCATGGTGCCTCCTACAACGGGTAGAATGTTCAGGGATGTTTCAGGGCTGGGAGATTAGTAACCCCTAAGTCCAGGATCCCTTAGGGCAGGGGTCCTCAAACTGTTTACACAGGGGGCCAGTTCACTGTCCCTCAGACCGTTGGAGCACCAGACTATAGTTAAAAAAAACCAAACTATGAACAAATTCCTATGCACATTGCACGAATCGGCTACTAAGTAGGACATGCAGAGGCAGCAAAAACACCCTGAGGGTGGGATAAATGTCGTCAGGCCACATGTGCCCCACGGGCCACAGTTTGAGGATGCCTGCCTTAGGGGGTTCCTGGGTGCACTGGGGATGAAGGTCTCTACTGCTCCTCAAAAGGAGAAATGCTGTAACTTCTGGCATTTCGGCCCACTTTCCAATCACTTTACAAAACTGTTCCAGGTGAATCAGGGTTAGAAGGGAAAGTGTACCATTCTCTGGCCACCATTCTCCTTTCTCAAATAAAGTTGCATAGTGTATCAGCTTTTGTTTGTCTAGCCTCTGTGTCAACTCTATCCCAATTGGACAGGATTCATGCAAGGGGGCAATTCCTGAGTATGAAGCTGCTAAGTCCCATCTAGAAAGCACAAAAGAAGGCTATGTAGAGCTTGCTGCCTCAAGGTCAATAAACCCCACTTGAGAGCGAGTCCTTTATTGCCCTGAATCTGTTGCCTCAGGAAGATGCCCCAGCAAGAAGTAAGGGATCAAAGACAACTCACTGAGGTCGACTTTAATCCAACCATTATTCTAGACAAGCTAGGAGAACCACTGCTTGGAATGGCCCCACGGCCCTCCAAGATGCCTGCTGGCGGGAGCAGACTCTCAAATCTCTGAAGGGAAGGGGCATCTGGAAGCTCAGGGAACCTTAAGGGAATTGGAATTTCTGTCTGGAACATCGTGGCAGTGGAACTGTGTAGTAAGAGCTTTCCCCAAAAGTGCCTTAAGCAGCAACACTGAAAGCCTAAAGGTAACAGTTACACAGGAAGGGTTCCATATGCCATTGGCCTAAGCCTGGGCCACGGAAAACCAGCCTGTAACAAGGAACAAACCTACACTGGTAGAACACTAACACTATAACGCCTCAAGTTTTAAATTCAGGAAATAATTTTAAACATTTTTATTCTTTACTTTCATAGTTATCAATATGTATATATGGCATTCAAATATATAAAACGTGCAATGTTTTTGAAATGTAACCAAATTGTCACATTGATAATTTATAAGTTTGGTACTAGATAAGTTTCAATTAAATGTTATAAAAATGTTGTGCTGGGCATTATAGGGCTAAAGCAGCTTGTTTGAAAAGCCAGGAGAAAGGGAATGGAGGGGAAAAGGGAAATATTTGGCTCCCAGGACAAGGCAGGGCTAACTCCCAGGTCTATTCAACCAGCTCCCTAGGCAGTGCCCTTCCACATGTTTGGGCTGGTGGGCACCATCTTGGCCAGGGTCACAGGCCCCGTTTCCCCATGGCCACAATGGCGGCTATATAGGATCTCTGGGAAAAGCTTAAACAGCCTTGACAAGAGTGAAGCCATTATGAGCTGACAGAAGGCACCATGTAAAGTAAATAAAGTAGCTATGAACTGTAAATGAACTAGCTGATATAGGGGAGGTAGGCTGTGCAGATGTGCCCAAGGGAATGTCCCAAAGGATATGGATGCTCAGAAGATTCGCGAGAGCGACCAGAGCAGTCTTTGTTCAACTAAGAATGACTAACTGCAACACCCTGCTTCTCTACTCTGCCTGCTTGCACACCTGCACATTGCAAAAGTATAAAAACCTTTGGACAATTAGACTGGGGCTGCTCAGGAAAAAAAACTTTTTCTGTTGAACTTGCCAGCGGTCGGAGTAGTTTTCTTTCTGGGAATGGAGAGTGGCTACAACATTTCGAGGTGCACCGAGATCCAATTGCCACTGTCTGGGCTTGCTTAGAAAGGAAACCTCCTTAACAGGAGTGCTCTCCCCAGAACTATGGATTTCTGATTTCTCTAGGCCAGGGGTCCTTAAACTCTTTAAACAGGGACCAGTTCACTGTCCCTCTGATCAGTTGGAGGGCCGAACTATCGTTTCAATAAAACTATGAACAAATTCCTATGCTTCCTGCACATACCTTATTTTGAAGTTTAAAAAAAACACACAAACAAACGGGGCACAAACACTCGGCGGACAGGATCAAGGTCCTCGGCTATCCGCATGTGGCTCACAGGCTATTGTTTGAGGACCCCTGCTCTAGGCGCTCACAAAGAGAATGTAGTTTCAGCCCTAAAGCCTGGAGACTCCGCAATTTGTTTAAAGGTGATTGGACAGAAGGAGTTCCTGATTTGCCCATGCAAGACTCGTTTTCCCTTCCCCTATTTCTCAGAGTTCATAGTTATGTTTATGGGGAACCAGGACATCCCTATCTGATCCCTAAAATTGATGCGTGGAATGACATTGCCACTAATAAGCCAGCATAAACAAAAGACTTACTTCCTCCTGCAACAGAAAGGGTTCTTGTTTCAAGATTTCAGGAAACATGGCAGGACCAGAAAAAAAATAGACCCAAGGTCCTAAAACCACTAAGGTGGAGGCTGCCCTTCCCCAACCCCTCCCCATACCCCTCTGTCTCGGCTTTATTCCTTTTTGCAGGAGGACTCTGGGAGTGGGAGAACTAGCTTACGACCCTTCATTATCACTGCCACCCTGTCAGGTGCATGGGGCTGGAGAGAGAGAAATACTCATAACTCCTTTCTGAGTCCACACCCCAACATACACTAGGGCTGGTATGGGATCTCGACCGCCCCACCCCCCAAGAAGGATGATTTGGCAGCAGCCATTCTACACTCAAGGCAAGCAGCCCCAACACCTGGGGAAGACCCCTGAGTCCCTTTTTGGGTATATATCCCCTTGTATTCCAGTGATTTGTATAATTGGAATCAACAAAATCCCTTTTTCTGACAAAGCAGGTCTGATTCCTTGATAGAAACGGTTTTCCATATGCATTAGCCCACCTCCAGAAATTGCCAGCAACTTCTCCAGGTGCTGTTCACAACACAGGTACAGTAGCCCTGCCAGAGAGAGGCCCAGTAAGCAGTCAATGGACATGATGGTCAGACAGCAGGCACTCCCCATGTGAGGGAAACTCTTTTTGCCACTGCACGAAAAATGTGAGATCCAAACTCCTTGCAAGGCACAGAAGGCCTAACCAGGTATCACCAGTTTCTCTTGCAGGCCCTCAGTGGAACAGCTAGAAAACCTATGAATTTATCTAAGGTCAGTGAGAATTTTCAGGCTCTTACAAGAGAATGTCTGCGTGCCTTTTTAGAGTGACTGATGGAAGCCTACGGGCTTTATATCCCTAACGGCCTGGAGGCCCCGAGAACAGGAGGGCAATAAGTATTGCCTTTATTACTCAGTCTGCCTCAGACATGAAAAAGAAGTGGGAAGGGTTTGACGGGAAAAATCTTAGTGATTTGGTACAAGTGGCTCAGCGGGTGTGTAACAACAGAGATGATCCTACCACGACAGAGACAAAGAAACTAGTTAAAATACTAGTAATTGCCATGAGAGACCCCAGAGACTCAGGAAAAGGAGAGCATGGCCCACTTACGGAGAGACTGACCTGTGGGCACCGCCAAGCCATGGGGCAGGATCAATGTGCCTACTGCAGGAAAGAAGGACATTGGAAAAATCAGTGCCTTGAATACCCCAGGAGAAGCAGACAACCCTCCAATAGAGAGGACGGGCCTCATCCACACCTAGAAAATCCCAAGCAAGAGACAATAATGCTTGAAGAAGCTGAATGAAGGTGTCAGTGCTCTGTTTCACTTGGTCCCCAGGATCCCAGGCTAACTGTCCAAGTAGGAGGCCAGCCAGTCAATTTCTTAGTGGACACAGGGATTACCTTCTCAGGTTCAGAAAAGAGTACAGGCAAATTGTCAAAAGGAAAGATTTGAATTACTGTCAGCATATGATTGCTTCCAAAAATAACTCACACCAGAAGATTTGCATGGAGGTTAGGTGGGTTTCTCAAGACATCATGATAAAAAATATCTGTCTGCCCTTTGTCCCAGTTAGCCATATGATTTTTATGGCACTGGCCCCTGGCTTGGCTGTTGAGCCATGGAAACTGTTTTTGCAGGACGTGAGGCGGTGGCCTGTGGCCATCAGTGGAAGGACAAAATCTCCACAGTGGTCTTCCTGTTTCAATTTGGAGCCACCTATATCACCTCTCGGACATTATTGTTGTCCTGGGCTCCGAATCGCCACCCCAGGTCTAGAAGGCACCTAACAGATCCACACTATTTGAATCAGGCTCTGGTTAGCCCCTATCGATCACTTGGTGACATGGGAGTCTGGACAATGGAGTACCTTTACTTTTCGGATCAGAAAACTAACTCAAAAAAACACAGGTGTTGACCCAGAGGCACACAACTGGTTAAAAACAAAGCCAAACTTACAACCATTTTCTGGAGCCAGAGTTCTGAGCCCCTCGTGGCTGTGCCCAGCCGAGCAGTCCCTCTCTCCTGGACACACCAAAGATCTGAGCAGATATTCCCCACAACCCCTCCCAAAGATTTTATTTCAGAGGATAGCATTGAATTTGCATCTCCTGGACAGAGACATTATCTGATCAGAGCACACAGAGATGAAGGGGAGAAGGGGAGAGTGGAGCACATCCTGTCCCACCAGACCTTGAGGATGATGTTCCCACTCAGAGAAGTCAGTTCACATAGAAGACCACATGGCCAGCCCCACGACGAGACACAACGTCCCTCAAAGACCCATAGCCCTAGAGGGGACAACACTGGAGACACAGTGTGGGAATTACCCCCAAACTGATCTCGCTACACCGAGGCATAACACTAAGGGGGTACAGCAGAAGAGCAAGTAAAAGGAGCAGCAAGATCCCAAGGAAATGCTAAAGGTGGACTTTAGGGTCAGGGTTTGGTGCCCCAAAAGACTGGACTAGAAAACACTTCTAAAGGCCAACACATAGTCCTTAAACTATCTATGAGCTTTTCTATCTTGTTGACCTTTGTTTTCTTTTATTGTAATTGGATTTTTGTTGTTTTGTTTATTTTGCTGCTTGGTTTTGTTCTTTCTTGTTTTTGTGCATGTTATTGCCTCTACAGGTCTGTCTAAATAAGATAGGCTGAACGAACAATCTGGAGGAGAAAAAAAAACGGAACTAGCACATCCTGGAGGACATGCGAGAGAGGGAGGTGGGAAGAAAGGTAGTGGTGTTAAGAACTCCAGAGACAAGGGAACAAAAAGTGATGGAAATCAGTGGTGAGGGGGATGCAGGAGGCCTGGTAGGGCGTGATCAAGGGTAATGAAACCAAGAGGAATTACTGAAACCCAAAGGAAGACTGAGCATGACAGTGGGCACAAGAGGAAAATCAAAGGGTATAGAAGAGTGAGCTGGGAAGCAAGGGCCAGTTATAGATGTCTAAATAAAGGCATGTACATATATTTACAAAGGGGCATGGGGAAATAGATCTATGTCCATGTGTTTATAGATTTAGTATTAAGGTAGCAGATGGACATAGGGCCTCCGCTCAAGGACTCGTTCATTGCAAGAACATTGTTCTATTAAATTGGCATTAAACGATGCTCACCTTCCCTACACCATCACTGACCACAAAGCGGCTGCATAAGCAAATGTGATGAAGAAAGCCGATGGTGTCCAGCTACCAAAAGATATAGCGTGTGGGGTCTTAAAGGCTTGAAGGTAAAGAAGCAACCATCTAGCTCAGAAGCAACAGAGCCCACATGGAGGAAGCATACCAGCCTGTGTGATCACAAAGTTTCAAAGGGATAAGGCAACAGGCATCATGAGAACAAAAAAATCTTATCATGGAGAATGAGAGGGGACGGCCGGGTATAGACCCAAAACCTATTTGCAGTGCACTGGACATCCCCTTACAGAAGGATCTCAGATAGGAGATAAAAGAATACAGGGTATGAGACAGCAAAGAAAAACACAACTTTCCTCAAGTTCTTTTTTTTTGTTTTTTTTGAGCACCCCGCGGGCGCCCAGTGCCGCCCCCTCCCCGGTCCCGCGGCGGCGGCGGCGGCTCGGGGCCGGGGGGGGGGGGGGGGGCGCCAGGGGAGGGGGCAGACACCAGGGGCAGCGGTGGCGGCGGCGGCTCCCGGCGCCATCTTGGGCTGATCGATGAATTGAACAAAGAGGATCAATTTCCGATCAAGCGAGTTATCAATGGGGGCCGGGGAGTGAGAGGGACTTGTCCCTGAGTCGGCCCCGCTTTCCCCGGCACCCCCCTCCTCCCATCCGCCGCGGCTCCCCGGCGGGAAGGCAGCCCGGCGCCCCCCCGGGGAGGCCGCGACCGCCCGCAGCCCCCACCCCCGAGCGAGAGGCCGAGAGAGAAGCCTGACCTGCAGCTGCTGTAAATCAAAGCGCTTCCAATATTGAAACATCGATCCCACATTGGCCGCCATCTTGAGACGTATTGAGACGGAGTGAGAGGCTGATAGAGAGGGGGCTGGAGTTCAGGAGCCGCCAGGAGGCAGCAGGCGGGCGGCGCCAAAACCCGGCCTGGAGCCGGCCGCCGCCGCCGCCACAGAGGAGCGCGGACTCCTCCTCACGGCGCCACCGCCGCCAGGGCGAGCCAAGCCGGAGTCGGAGTCTGAGCCCGAGGGCGTGGCGGCCGCTGGCCCGGCCTAGCGCGCGGCCGCCCGGCCACGCCCCCCGCCTGCGGCCGAACAAGCGACCCGCCCGTGACCCCCGCCCCTCCCAACCCCCAGCCCCGGCCGGCGGCCGCCCGGCTCGGCGCAGCCTGGCCCCTCGAGGGCGGCGAGAGGGGCGCTGGAGGGCGGCGAGAGGGCAGCCCCACCGCCCGCCGAGGCCCAGGCCGGGCTCACCTGGCGCGGGGGGGGGGGCGCGGAAGGAGGGGGCCCTGGCGGCAGCGGAGCGCAGGCCCCCCGCCCGCCTCTACGCCCGGGCGCTGGGTGACGGCGACGCGCCGGGGGTCGTCGGTCGTCCTGCTGGGCGCCCGCCCGCCCGCGGAGCCGCCGCGACCACCTGCTTGAGCCCAGACCCCCGCACGGCGCAGGCCTCAGCGCACCCGCGCTTGTGCCCAAAGCCTTGACCGTGGGCGGCCCCGCCAGCCGGGGCCTCAAGGACCCAGCACCCCAGAGCGCCCTTGCTGGGGGAGGGCAGGGGCATGGGGAGGCATCAGCCCCTGACCCTCTTGAACTTGCACCCGCCAGCGTCCCACGCTGGGGCCCCAGAATCCCCGCTCAACACCACCCGGTGACCCAGTGCCCCCTAGCTGTCACCGCCGACTTGGTACTTAGGAGACATGCTCTCTGGAGGCGGTTGAGGCTTGTCTTGTGGCCAATAATCATCTCCTACGCCTTCCTTTCCAGTCACTAATTTGATGTCTTCACTTAAAGAAATGCCCATAAGTTGAGGTTTCAGAGGAGAGCTCCTTGAGCTCCCCAGACAACAAGGGGGCCGAGTGTCACCGTCATTATCCTGAGCTGGGAGGGAACACTAGTGTTCCAGAGGCTGGGAATCCGTCACTGCCTGCCCACAGCACAGACAGAGCAGGTGCTGGTTATAATTGTTTCTAGACGTCCTGCCATGCTCAGTTGAATGTCAAAGCCATAAACGTTGCCCGACTACAATCAAACTGGAGTACGCAGACATTTCTGCATCATTGCCGGGTGGAAATACACTGAGTGGAGTTGGATGAGATGGCAGCAAGTGCTTAAGGAGGGGGTGCTGTGGGAATACCAACAAGATGACTGCTAGTCTCCGTTTCCTTCTCTCGTCTGCTTTGTGTTTTCTTTCAGGACCAGAAGAAATGATGCATATGTAAGGAAAAAAACTTTTCATTTCCAGAGGAGTTTTCCACCCCACAATCTACCCGCAGCCTCCTTTGAGCAAGCCAGTAAAAGCTTTTTTTTTTTTTTTTTTTTTTTTTAACCTGCCTTCTCACTATGACAATTTCCGGAGCTGCTATGTGGCTGTGTTTAAAAGTCCCCCTCGGGATCCAGAGTGCAATCCATATCACAAAGGCATCCTCCCAGTCCTAAATAGCAATGTGACCTCATTTCAGAAGGTTGTTCTTGTTTCCATAGACCCAGAATGGAGTTTAAGCTGTTGATCTTGACTGTGGTTGTCGACTCAGCCTCTCATGGGCACCTCATGGGCAGTGGAGCAAACTGTGCCAATCTGTGCTACCACCAGGACTGGGAGAGGAAGCCAACAGTGGTGGGCCATAGGTCAATGTGTGGAAGGGGATGATCAGGTCTTTCTTCATTATTCTGTTTCAGTCTGGAAACACCACTGAAGCCTCAGTGTCGTAGCAACACACAAACCTTCACTGACAGTCTGGGGCACATTGGCTGCAAATCAAACCCGGGTCTTCCCGGTGAAAGACGATGAGAGGTCTACCACTGAAGCACCGTGGCCCTCACCTCAAACCAGGGCAGTCATTTCCAGAGTTCAAACCAGACCACAATGCAGGATGACTGAGATTGCCACCAGAATCTGATACTGATGCAGAAAAAAACCTAACTACCATTTTATTGACTCCCAATAGGACAAAGATCTGCCCCTTTGGGGTTTTGAGACTTTAAATCCTTACAGCAGGGGTCGCAACCTGTGGGTCGCGACCCCTTTGGGGATCAAATAACCCTTTAACAGGGGTCATCCAATTCATAACGATAGCAAAATTACAGTTATAAAGTAGCAATGAAAATAATTTTATGGTTGCAGGTGACCACAACATGAACTGTATTAAAGGGTGGCGGCATTCAGAAGGTTGAGAACCATTGCCTTACAGAAATAGACAACCTCATATTTCTCCCACGGAGGGGCTAGTCAGTTCAAACCCCTGACCTTGCGATTAGCAGGTTAATGCATAGTCCACTACACCACCAGGGCTCCTAATGATATAATAAGAGATACTATTGTTAGATCTCTCGTGGGAGAAATATACCTCAGTCCTTGGCTTCGCGTGAGAAAGAATTCACTCCGCAGCCTGGATTGTGATCCAAGTGAGTTTTTTGAGAGAAGAAGTTTCAGGTTTACACAGGCACCTCAGGGCCCCTCACCCCTGCACAGCTTGCCTAGAAGCTGCTGGAGAGAAAGTCACTACGTGGGCTCCAGGATCCTGCCTTTTCTTTCTTTTCTTAAATCGTTTTATTAGGGGCTCATACAATTCTTATCACAATCCATACATACATCAATTGTGTAAAGCACATTGTACACTCACTGCCCTCATTATTCTCAAAACATTTGCCTCCACTTAAGCCCCTGGCATCAATCAAGTCCTCATTTTTACCCCTTCCTCCCCCATCCCTCAAGAAACCTTGATAATTTGTGAGTGGTGATATTGGGAGGGTAGAGGGAGGGTGGATTGGAAAGAGGAAACCGATTACAAGTATCTACATGTGACCTCCTCCCTGGGGGACGGACAACAGAAAAGTGGGTGAAGGGAGACATCGGAGAGGTCAAGATCCTGCCTTTTCAATTCCTCCACAGGGAGGCATGGTTGATGGTCCTGGTCAACCCCATTGGCTGGATTGAATTCACCTGGCTCAGATGGGCCAATCCAGGTGTAACACCCACCTAGGTGTACCACCCCTTCCTGGCCGGAAGTTTGAACCTGAGCATATGTAATGGATGACCCACTCCCTATGCTAAGCTACCTAACAGTATTTGCAAGATGCCGAGCAATGTTCTAAGCTTTTTGTATATAATAATTCAATTATATCACTTAAGAAGCCTATGTGTGGACTCTATTCTTGCCTCATTTTACAGATGAAAAATCAGTGGCACAGGATGATAAAGCCATGAGCCTATGACCACACAGTGAGGAAGTGGAAAGGAGAGATTTGAACCCAGGCTGCAGAGTCCATGCCTTGGGTGCCTACAGCGCCACATAGGACACAGGAAAGCATGGAGCAGACTCGGCGTAAGACCGAGCATGTATGTGCTAGGACTGCATGAGAGTAGCTGCTACTCAGATCCAGAAGAGAATACAAGGCTATTGCAAAAATTATTTTTGCCAAAAGAGGCTGGAATTCTGCATCTTGTGCGAAATCCCCCAACCTGCACATGGCACAGCTACTTCAGAAGGTTCCCAACAATGTGTGCTGTGTGGCAAACCTAACTGAGCTCAGGGGGAGCTGGTCTGTGGGTTATGTTACCCAGAAGGTGAGCAGTTTGAACTCACCAGCCACCACTCCAAGGGAGAAAGAGAAGGCTTTCTGCTCCCATGGACTTACAGTCTTTGAAGTGGCAGGGAGCATTTCCATGCAGCCTATGATTAGGATCTAGGAGGGTGAGGGTGGATGGAGTTGGTTGAGACCAGGCTTCAGGGCATTTCCCAGAAGGGCTTCCTGCAGTGACTCTGCCTTCAGGAATGTCTGGTGACCCTGAGGGCAGCAAAGTCCTAAGCACACTCAGGCAGTGGTTCTCAACCTTCCTAATACAGGTCCTTTTGTTGTGGTGACCCCCCCGACCATTAAATGATTTTCTTGCTACTTCATCACTGTAATTTTGCTACAGTTATGAATTGGACGAGCCCTGTGAAAGGGTCATATGACTCCCAAAGGGGTCGCAACCCACAGGGTGAGAACCACTGCACTAAGGGTTCCCCTTCCGGGCAGCTCTACCAGTGTCTGATGTGCATAGTTCTGTGAGGTGAGAGAAATGAACTTAGTGTCTGCTTCTGGTGACAGTTGATGTGGGTGGGCTTTCTCCCTATGTCAAATCCCTCTCAAGCCATTTGTCACCACAACAGAGGGAGCCACACACATAAAGCAAGAAGAGGAGGCAGCATAGCAGGATGGTAAGCAGAACAAAGATTGAATAAGCACAATTCACTTCAATCATGAATCGGGTGCCCTTGAGATGTGAGGAAGACCCCAGTCTAGTGACATTAGATCAGGTTTAGGGATTGAGTGACGGGACCCTCTTGGCTCCCCTCAGCCCCTATCTTGCTTTCCCATTGACCCTGCCCCTTACATCGTGATTGGTCCTTATTCCAGCATGATGGTTGGTTTCATAATCACAACATGTGGGAATGTGTTAGTCGATAGGTTATACAGGCACAGTCTCTGGAATGGGTAAGTGAGGAGGTGTGACTGGTGACATGACTGGTGGAATGGATCATGTGAAGTGATTTGAGATCGTTGTTCAGACCTGATAGGTCATCCAGGCCTCTAGTTGATCCTGGCAGTACTCTAGTTTAAGGAAACAGAATGTTAGGCATTTAAGTCATATTTAAGCTTAAATTTTGAGCAATAGGCTGTGGCTCACAGTGAGAGTCTATGTGGAGACCCTAAATCCATTTTGAGGGGCCACACATTCAGCCACCATTGAGTTCTTTCCTACTGCTGCCCGGCAGTGGAAAGCTTGCGTCCACTCCCCGGGCCAGACTCAGCGATATACGGTCGTGTGCACATCCCAATGAAGGTCCCGCTCATGCTCTCACAGGCCCTCCCGCAACTCCATGAATTGATCCGTCTTCAGGGACAGTTTTGTGACAAAGGTGTTTGTTTTCCATGTCTCATTTAAGCTTTCAGGAGCTCAGGTGGTGATGCTGGATAGTGTTGGACTATTAACAGCAAGATCGCTGGTTCGAAGCCACTAGTCATTCCACAGGAGAAAGATGAGGTTATTGCTTCCTGTAAAGGTAGCAACTTCAGGATCCCTACACAGAGTCACTATGAGTCAGAGTCAGCAGGACAGAATGAGTGTCATTTTATTTAAGTAACTGTGGCTGTGGGTCCTTCCGACACCATTGTGGCCTCATGCGGATGCTCTCCTTCATCCAGAACAGCGGTTTGTGTCTTTTTCTTGTGTAAAACATAGCAAAGGAGTTCCTAATAAAATAAAGTTGAATTGGGAGTCTTTTTTCCCTCAAACAAAGTAAATCCATAAATAGAAATGAGACTATGGTGCTAATAACCAGTTGGAGAGTTGAGAGAGCTGAACTCTCAATCCTGGTAGAAACCCATTGTGACTTTAAAAACTTGCTCAAGGTCATCCATAGCCTAGGAGGTTGAGTTGAGCAGACACAAAACAGATGTGTTGGGGAGTAATTGTGTACATTAAGTAAACAATTTATCTTTCTAAAGATTCTGTCTAAAACTTACTTTAAATAGTAAGTTTTCCCCTGGGCTAGGGAAAGGTCAGGGAGCTTAACCCCCTAGTATCCACCCCCTCTCAGCATTCATCATGTTAGGCCAGAGGAGCCAAATCACACCCACTACCCAGGGAGCACTGCTTCCAAAAGCCCATTGCCTGTGCCGGGGCAGAGGGCAGGTACCCGGACCAGAAATGCTGACAGAGTGGAACCAGCGGGCTCAGCCCCCAGCTTCCTGAGAGAGCAGCTGTGATGGTTCACTTTTGGACAAATGTCAATGCATGACTTGGGCAGCACGAAAAGCAGATGTGCAGAGGTTGTTCGCTGTATTCCAGAAGTTCACACACTCCCCGCAGGCTCTTTGGTGGCTTCCACCTTCAATCCCAAAAGGCCACTGCCGTCCAGTGGATTCCAACCACAGTGACCCTATATGGAGTTTTTAAGACTGTAAATCTTCATGGGAGCCAGCAGTCTCATTGTCCCCCTTGGGACAGGGAGCTAGCAGCCCGTTTCACCTCCAGGACCCCTTCCTCTCTAATTCTGGATCCAGTCCCTCCAAATATCCTGCCCTGCCCTTGTCTAGGCTTCTTAAATGCGTTCCATGCTGCTTATGTTAGTCTGGGTGCCTTAGCGAAACAAATCCACAGAAACGCGTATGTATAAGAGAGAGTTTTATGTAAAGGGTGAGTGCACATCAGGAAAACATGCCCGCATTTGCTTATGCACCCGCTTTGTCTTCAGCGATCATGTCGAGATAGGCTGGTGGCTTCTTCCATGTGGGCTTTGTTGTTTCTTAGCTAGATGGCCCCTTGTTTATCTTCCAGTCTTTAAGACCCTGGACACTATATCTTTTGATAGCCGGGCCCAGGGTGCTTAACCACTACACCACAAGGGTTCATTAGCTTGTGACTTATCTCCTGCCATTCACACTAGATGCTCAAAATAGCAGGAAACCAGGTTTCTCCTTTGTGGCCACACCAGGTACTGACAGAACCAAGAACAGAGAAATGCTTAGTTATATATCTTGACTATCATTAGCATATTATATGCCTGGCAATATGTAAGCCTTCGCTCCCCTGACCTCTCACAGTCTCGGTAAAATGAAGCTAATAAAAGTAGTGCTCTCACAAGCTTGGTAGGAGATTAAACAACTCACATAAGGGTACACAGCCTATCAACGAGGAGGCGAGATGAGGCAGTGTGTGGCTGCTGAACCCACACCCTTCACAACACCTGCATTAAAATGACTGAGGGCTATGAGGAACCAGACAGAAGCAGGTTCACACCCCAGATTGAGTCAATTTAACTGCCTATTGTGCCTGACCCTTCTATCTCTGATCTTAGAAATGGGGTTAACAACAACAAAACACTGTAGAAGAAATGTCCAGCAGATGACAGGCACGCGATTAAACAACAAAAAATAAATCACTTAAGTTGAAATTCGAACTCCTGGAAAACCCTCAGACACGTGCAGAAAAGGATTGAGCCCCATGTGGTGTTTCCAGTGCCCCCGTCTTCCCCCCTAAAATGAGCATTTGATAAGGTAATGCCTGGATTGTTCCAAGCCCAAGACTGTGGAGAACTAAAGGAAAACCCAGCATTATGAATCTTTGAGCACAGCCCTGCTGGGAAACCGCCCTGCAGTCACTTGTTGATGACTGGAGGAGGGACAAGAGTAGGGAGAAGAACGAGGACTGAATGTGACACATAAGCAGGGATGGCCTACATTCCATAAAGGAAAAAACTCAAGGTCTGCTTTTCTGGTGCCGGAAAGTTAAAACCCATCTGGTGCAGTTGAAAAGGTGTGTGTGTGGAGTGGGGGGGGGGTGTTAGGGAGGAGGGGCGATGAGTCCAAAGGATGAACTCCATCTGCAATTGTGTCCTCAACTGCTTTCCCCTGCTAGCCACACGATATTTGTGGCTGGCCTGCCCTGCTTTTGTTATCAAGCCCAGAGAGGGCAAGAGACTAGCTCGAAGCCACACTGCAAGTTGGCAGCAGAATCAGGCCGAGAACTCTGGATGCTTAGAAAGCTTCACACAGACCTGAGAAAGTACCAAGGGAAGACCTGTTCGCTAACTGGGCAGCACTCACTGCATGCCAGCGCTGTTCCAGTGCCCCAGCCAGGGCATTGCTCCCTGTGTCTGTGTGTCTTCAGTGATGCACACAGGTGACGGATTGGCTTTTAATAGCATGCTTGGAAGGTTGAGGCCACCCAGCGGCACCTAGAAAGAAGGGCCTGCAAATCTACTTCAGACCAAGCAGCCTTTCCAGACCCTGGGGAGCACAGTTCTTCTTGGACACACAAGGAGGCCAGGAGTTGAAGTTGATTCCATGATGTAGTTGATTCCATGGTTCCCGGTTGTAGCTATACCTAGAGTCCCATCCACATTCATGTTTATATCTCTTCACTCCATGGGGTGCTCATGGCTCCAACTCTTCTGAAGCAGACCACCAGGATTTTGTTTAAGAGGCCTCTGGATAGGTTTGAACTGCCAACCTTTTAGTTTGTAGCTGAGTGCTAAACAACTTGTGCCATGCCGGGTGCTAAGCTCAGAAACTCAGTCGGTGCTTCATGATCTCAGTTGGAATTATAGAGAGGGTCAGTGATGATCCATTGACTGCTGGGTAATTGTTGATGTAGTCTCCCTGTGCAGACATGTAAAGTACCTGAAAACTTAAAATCCAACTCATTGAGTGCATCATCCTGCCGTGCGCCAGCCCAGCAGCATGCTCTGCTGGGGACATTTGGCCATGCCTGGAGACATTCTGAAGAAGGGAGTCCCACTGCCATCTAGTGGGCTGAGACCAGGGATGCTCGCTTAGCATCCTGGTGCAGGGAACAACACAGCCCCACAAGAACGATGTTGGCCAAAATGTCAGCAGAGCTGCCACTGGGAAAATGGTCTAGTCCAAGCGCTGACCTTCGTAGAGGAAGAAAGCCAATCCAGAGCAGCTAAGTGACCTGCTGTGGGTTGCACAGCCTGATTCCAAGCCCAGTACTATACCCAAAGCTGTTACCACGCCCAAAATTAAACAGCAATAGCTGCCCAAAGGCCTCTTAGTTTGAGGACCAAGTAAGACAGTAAATGAGAAAGCCCTTTGACAAATGTGGCATGCTGCACAAACATGAGATGTTATTACCCAGGATCTTTTGATATATGTAAATAGATCTTGTACCAGGTCAGTTAATTTTCCAACTGCTCTATCTGAGCTTTCAGATGGCAGCACCTCTGTCCAACCCAGGAAAGGACTCCTGTGCAGGCTGAGCAGCCCTGGAAAGCCTCATGCCTGGCTTCTCCCACCCCTCAGCTAATCTCCAAGTGATTAATAAGGGCTCTCACTATGTTGTGCCTCCCAGCTGACAGATACTAGGCTATCAAAGCATTCGTATCACCTCCTTGATGCCTGAGGAGGAATATAGTTTCATGTGTGAGAGTGCCCCAACCCGCGGGACTCAGTTATTCGAGGGGTTCCAAGGAGGACCCAGCCTGAAAGAGAAACGGGCGAGAGAGAGGAGCGAGACCAAGCAGATTCTTGTCAAGGTCTGAGTTTATTGCTACACAAGCCTCTCTATAAAGGGTGAGGCAAACAAGGGAGTTCAAAGGGGAGATAAAAAAAAGGAAGGGCGGGGGTGTAGAGCACACAGGGCAGGCGGCCGCAAGTCTGCAGTTGGAATGTCCGGTGCTGGAGCAGACAAGGGTGGGCCATCTGGTGTGTGTCAGGGTAAGATAAGGTTGAGGTGACGTGGCTTTAGCCCTGCTGGGCAGGCAATATGGCCTTGGTTTTGTCAGGCTGATTATGCCCGGTTCCCAACATGAGAGAAGCCAGGAATATCTCCTCTCACAACTGTGCAGCAAACGAGATCAGATCTCCCAATCTGATTTTCAGCCCTCCTGTCTTTCCAAGTGAAGTGGATGGTCCATTTCACATTGTCTGAAGTCTTTGCACATTGCATGCCAACATTGCGACACAGGGCGCGGCTGTGGGTCTTAGTAGACAAAGCCACCACCCAGAACCCTGCCCTCAGAGCTCCTTGGTCACCCTGCACAACGCAGGTCCAGGCCGGGCTCCACACTGCAAGGCGATCAACCCTGACCCTCCAGTGTGGCCGTCCTCACACGCTCCCACATCCACCTAGAAGGACTGGAGATGAGAGATTCCAGAAGCTCCCTGCCTCATCTGCCTCCCTCCCCAGAGCTACAGAGCAACTGTAACTGATTAGGCAGGATGCAGCCTCGTTCCCAGTCCCCACCCTCTCTGGGAAAGCAGGGATGTCTGGCACCTCATCCAAGGCCTTTCCCCTGTGATCTCATTACTAAGGAGCTGCTCCTCTACCGCCCACCTCCATCACCTCATCTACATATGGGGGAGATGAGTATGTCTTCTTTGCTGCTCCTTCCCTGAGTCCACCCCAGGAGCTCCCTGAACAGATCACCAATCACTTCTCATTACACCTGCAGCAGCCGTCAGATACTGCTGAACAGAGACAGGCGCCTCCCCTGCTGCTGCCAGGCTCCAGTGCACATGTGCACACACACGTGCACACACATTGTACAGGCACACTCACATGGACACACAAGCATGCACACCCATGTGCACAAACTTTGTTCAGAGGTGGGAATTCTGCCCATTTTAGCCTCTAATATTGCAATCAGGGAGTGATAGAACAATGAAAGATGAAGGTGGATGAAGGAAGATCTATTTATTCCCTTACTTGTTACATAACCATTCAGGGCTCTTTTTTTATCCGTACAAACACACCACCACACCATCAACAATCATCAAGTAGATGTCATGTATGCAGTGCTGCCCTATTCAAGGCGGTGCTGAGTATGTGAGGAGGATTCTCTCTAAAGCACAGCTCTGAGGAAGTCTGTCTCCTTCGCACTTTTACACACACAGGGCGAGGAGCCTGCAGGAGGCTCCGTGCGTTGGGTGAAGCCACACGATGAGTGAGGAGACCGAGTGTGTAGCCAGGGGAGTGAGAGCGCAGAATTCACCACTTCACCACCATGCTGGTGTGCACAATCGATGAAAGGGTGGCTGCCAGCAGCAGGACAGAAAAAAAGTAAAGCATGTAACTTGTGGTTTTATCTCTGGCTTACTTCCAAAAGGAATTGTTTTTGTTGTTCTAAAAAGCTTTATACCGAGAAAAAAAAAGAAAGAAAGAAAGCTTTATACCTCTATAAAAACAAAAGGCTACTGCTGTCAAGCACCTTCAGACTCAAGCCAGAGGAGAGCTCTCCCAGTGGGCTTCCAAGCTGAAAATCTTCACAGAAACACAGTACCTCCTGTGGAGTAGCTGGTTGGTTCAAGCCAGCAACCTGGCAGTTAACAAGTACGTCCCTTGTACCTGTAATACCTGTATAAAGTGTATTAAATATGAACTACTCCTGGTGTGTAATTTTAAATTGAATTATTGTGCCTGGAACTTTTTTTTTAATAGCTAAGAATGGTGAAATGAGACTCCTTTAGATGTTATGATAAGAATACACACTACACAGGGCTTGGACCCAACCCAGCTTAATTCAAAGGAAGGCAGATTTATTTTCTTCTGCTTCCCAGAAGGTTCCCCAGCAGAACGTGTGTTAAACAAAATTGTTTAGCTATGGAAAAGAGCAATCTCCTCTTGGGAAGATCCTGGTAGAAGGGGGCTTTGGTTACATATCCAGCTCAACCCAGCCCCAGGGGCCTCGTCATGTTTTATTTTGTTTTGCCCTTGACACTGATTGTCTTGGGAACTGTGGCCCCCGAGCAATGGCCAGGAAGTCAGGTCTTCTTGATGTAAATCCTCTAATATCCCCTACAATGATTTTCAGTGCCAATGGTAAGGCCCGCCCAGTGGCTGCCACATGCCCCTGAGCAAACACGTCAGAGCAGATGAGAGCATGAGACAGCATTTAAGAGAACGGTAGGCTGGCCTTGACTTAGCTGTTTGGCCTCTCCTCAGAAGTCATTTGTGACACTGACTGTCATGGGTTTCATTAAGAACAAGTCTATCTCTACCAAAGAAAACTGCAAGGTAAGAGGACTTTCAGCTCCAGCTACATATGTCTCCAAACTTACTTACATATTGTCCTGTTTTCAGAAGAAAAAAAATTTACTCAGTGCCTCCCGGGCAAATAAAAACTTTGGTACTACAACCTACAATCCCAGATAAAGTGTAGGTATCTGCTTTGGCAGCTCCCCTGGATCGAGCTGCTCCGGTAGCTCTCCACAAAAACCCTGTGAAGAGATGATCAGGCAGGATAGCCTAGTCTGTTCTGCAGAAAGAAGCTACCCCTGAAACCTCAGTGGCTTAAAATCTAGAAGTTTATTTCTTGTTCATGCAAATTCTGACGCTGGAAGGGCAATTCTACAGGGTGTTTGTCCTGCACACCGTCCGTCAGTGATTCGGGCTGCTTCACAAATATGGTGCCACCAGATCAAAAGGTGGATTCCAGGTCATCACAGAAGAGGAAGAGAGAAGTTGGGGTTGTGGATCAGTCTTTACATGCTTTGACACTTTAGTTGACATAGATCGCTGGATAGGGCTGCTTATATAAAGGTTATCACTTCAAACCCACCTAGCTGTACCACAAAAGGAAGGGGTCATCTGCTTTCATAAAGGGTACAGCCTAGACAACCTCATGCAACAATTGTACTCTGTACCACAAGGGGTGAGCATGAGTCAGAACTGACTTGAAGGCAACAGGATTTGGGGTGTTTTTGTTTGTTTGGTTGGTTGGTTGATTGGTTTGGTTTGCTGAGTGGGAGGTGGTTCTACCTACAGCATATTAATCTGAAGTAGTCACTTTAGGTTTTTTTGTTTGTTTTTTGAGAGATGTGGAAAAGCTCATTGGCTTTAATGGGGAGTTAACTCTGCCGCAGACGGCCTCCTCAAAATTTCCCTCCCGCTTCATAAACTAGCAGAGATTTTCAATGAAGGAGCCTGCAGGCACCCGCTGGACATCTCCTTGCAAGGTCAGTCCTTTGGAGCCACTGGGAGGGAGAAAAAAGAGACTTCTATTCCTGTAAAGAATTCCAGCCCCAGAAATCCTCAGGGGGCAATTCTGCCCTGTCCTCTCGGGTCGCTATGAGTCCGAATTGAATTTATGGCTATGAGTTGAGTTTTAATTCCATTCACTTACTGCTATTGACAGGTTGCTAGATTAGGGCTTGTCTTCCCAAATGCCAGCACTAAACGAAAATGAGCTGTCCGGGCCACAACAAAGGGGTTGGAAATAAATCAGGCACACTCATCAGATACCTATGGCAAAATTCAGAACTGAGCATGCTCTGACCCAAGTCATGTAGACCCAGGTGGAAGGTCCACCTGGTCATACAGAATAGGACTTCACAAAAGTGCACCAAAATCAACCAGTACGATCGACCAATGCCCTCCAGTGGTGTTGGGAGGTGATAGAAGTAGGCCTGGGCTCCTTGTCGCCCTCCCTTGTTCACGTGCTCTGCAAGTGGAGGGTGAGGCCCTTGGGGGTTCCTGCCGTGGCTCCTCAGCTGGTTCTGCACTCCTGCTCAGGTATTCCTCCCATGAAACCGCCATATTCAGCTGCAAACTTTCCCCACCCCTGCCATGCAGCCCGGCGTGCTTTCCGGAGATAGTGGGGACTTTTGGGGACTGCGATACCTGAAACTTTCTTTCATAACATTCACTTGGATTTACAAAAGTGCTTCTGCCATATGAATTCTTTCAGCGTTGCTAAGCAAGAACTGAGGTCAACCACCCCAGAAACCCAACACTATCAAGTCGATTCTGACTTATATCAATCTAGGGGGTCCTCAAACTATGGCCTGCGAACCACATGGCCCTCAGAGGACATTTATTCAGCATGCCGGGTGTTTTTGCCCCTTTTTTTTTTTTTACTTCAAATTAGGTATGTGCAGTGCGCATAGGCATTTGTGCATAGTTTTATTTTTAAACTATAGTCCGGCCCTCCAGCGGGTTTGAGGGACAATGAACTGGCCTCCTGTTTAAAAAGTTTGAGGACCCCTGAAAGGACAACGTAGAACTATGCCTGTGGGTTCCCGAAGTTCTAAATCTTTACAGGAGCTGAGAACCGCATCTTTCTCTGTGAGCCATAGCGGATTCCAACTGGCTGGCCTCATGGTCACACACATTCCGCCAGGCTCCTTGAGCCTTAACTTGATAATTTAATGAAACGATACTTCTCCAAGTCACACTGTATCAAGGTCTATAATCTTGCTATTCTAATATCAAATTTAAAATAAGGAATATAGTTAAGCTCCAAATCCATAAGCAATAAGATCATTGAATCTCTTTGGAGACTATTACTTAAAAAAAGAAAAAAACTCTGTCCAATTATTTTCAGCACAGAAAAGCTTCCAGTGTTTACAGCTTAGTATTTAATTGCTTTTTCTCTTCTTCTTTTGCATTGGTGAATCATTTTGAGCTTATAATAATGTCAAAATAAATAGTTTCCAGAGCCTCCAGGCATTCACTGTGTAATGATCATTTAAAAGATTTCTTGGTTAGAGGGTCCTCAAAAGAATAAAAGGCGTGTCCGCATCCCTGGTCATTTCTATATTCAAAAGAAGAAATTGCTCATCAAATGCTACAAGCCAATTTCTTTCTTCAGCCAAACTGCCCATTTTAGCATCACTGAATTAAGCAAATGGTTCTACATTTCAAAGTCAACAATGATACTCTTTTCCCTTTAACACGAGCATCTTAAACAGCTCAAAAAATAGTCGAGCTCTTTATTATGGCTTTTCCTGAGAAAGCTGTTTCGTTGTTTATTTTATTTATTCATCTAGACTTTCATGTTAAGATTTGTGTATTTTAAGTTCTGCTAGTCAGGACATTTTAAATGGAGCCAGATTTTTTTTTGTACTGTGTCTTTTAAAATATAATGAGACTGAGCAGTACATCCGTTAATAAAATATAAAGTCTTCCTATTTCTGTTTGTTTGTAATTTCCCTAAGGATAACTCTTAATGTAGTAAAACCAAAACCCGCCATAATGAATTACATTTGGTCTACTGGGGGTTGTGGCCAACCTTTTGATAGAAAAATCCAGAGACTCCCTTCTGCATCTCCTTTCCCAACCAAACCCCGTTGGCTGGAGGCTGGAAGGAAGAAAGAGGCTGGGCTGCTGGGGCAGGGTGGGGAAGGGGTAACCTTGCAGATTATTTCAAATTCTACTCTGAAGGCAGAAAGTTATCCAAATGAGATAGCTAGAGATTCACTTCCTTAGAAAAAGATTGAAATTAATGTGTCCCTTAGAAAAGCCAAAGGAAAAAAGTCGTTATTAATTTAGGCAATTGAAGAACTTTGAAAGCCATGTCTAGTACATAAAAACACCTGTCCCTAGAGCCCATCGGCCTAGGAAACTGAATTTTTATACCATGTAAAATAAAGGAAGGTCATTTCTTAGACTTGCTCAACAGAAGATTGTCATTTTAAACCGGTTACTGTAATGAGAAGCTGGGTTTTCGTAAAAAGGACTGAATGCTTGAGTCAGTGTGAAATGAAATTAGAGATGCATGTTCTGCGCATGGCGGCATTTCCGGAGGAGTCTGTGTTCCTGTGACTGCTCTCGATCTGTCTCGTGCCTTCTGGGAAACTCACAGCGTGGTGCCCACATCTAGTCTCTCGGACTTTCTTGCCAGCTTTGGAAAGGTGTTGAGTCTGTTGGATCTGCTGCACAGAGACAGCATGCAAGTGGACCCTTCCCACATTCCTCAGAGAGCAGCCCCCCAGTGTAAAGCTGTGGGTGAGGTTTGATGACCTTTGCCCCTTCATCATCCCGCATTCTTTGAGGGACCCAAGCGCTCCCCCGAGGCATTACCGGAGAAGCAGCTACCCCATAGTTTCCAGATGGTGGGTATCAGCCTGTGTGCTCATTGGGATCGCCAGAGAGCTGTCCAAAAGACATCTTTGTCCCATCTCCACTGAGTCCGATTTTATTGGCCTGGAATGCAGCCTAGGTGCTTGGAGTTTTTTCTCTCTCATAAGTTTTTATTGTGAATTAGGTGAAGGTTTACCAAGATCATCAGTTTTTTATTCAACAATTCATACCCATTGTGTTTTATGCCACTTATTGCAATCTCCACAATATAATATGACTTGTTCCACTCCCTACTTATGTCTTCTGTTTCCCTTCCTCCTCTCTTCCTACCCTTCTGAACTTGGGCCTTGGATTAATACTGCCCTTTTGAGATCAAATGGTTTGCTGTTTTCAGGTTTGTGTGCCTCACTTGTGTAATTGCTCCCATTATAGACCAATCTATTATTTGGCTGAATATTGAACCACAGGTAGGAGTTCATTTTCAAACTTAGTGAATAAGGACCATCGTTTCAGAGGTTCTGTTAGTCCCTATCCAGCCAATAAGCCTGGTCTCTTTTATGACTGTGAATTTTGCTTCACTATCTAGGACCTTTGGATGTGATCCCTTTCAAAGAAGTTGGAATTGATAGTTGGAGATCATCTAGTTATTCTGTGCTCAGAGTCATGAAGTCTAATGTCCATGTGGTCCACTCACCACTCTTTCCTCCAGAGTGAGGTTGACAATACTTGCCACCTAGATGGCCACTTGTGAGCTTCTGAAATCCAGCTGCTACTCACCAGCATGGATGTCGAACATAGTCTTTACAGTCTAGGTAATGACAATTGTTCTTGGTGTCCTTCACAACTATAATCCCCAGCCTCCCAGCCCAATAAAGCACTCCCTCCAGTTGTTCGGTTATGCCTAAGGAGTTTTGATAACTTCATCTTCTGTGTGCTCCGGAATATTCAATTCCCTGGATGGTCAGAATGGTCAGTCAGGGCTCAGAATCTTGGTGTTAAGGCTTCTGGTGAGATCCTGGCACATCAGACACAGAGGTTGTGAGGCTAGAGGATGGGCAGAAGGGGATCATACTGAGTCTAACAAGGAAAGAAAAGGAAATGAAGGATATAAGCAATTAAAAGCAAGCGCATAAATAGATACAAATACACAGATGGCCCTTGCAACATTATTCCCAATCTCGCAAACGTGTCAACGGTCTAAATACCCATCAATAGGTGAATGGATAAGTCAAACATGTTGCCTACGGTATATACAATGGACTACTACTCAGCCATAAAGAGAAATGAACTCTTGACACAGGCTACAAGAGGAATGAACCTCATAAGCATTATGCTGAGTGAAATAAATCAGCTTCAAAAAGGACACATTTTGCTTAATTCCACTTACAAAAAATATCTAGGCTAGGAAAATGAATAGAGACAAACATCTCCCAATTGTTTCCAGGGATAGGTAGGAAGGTAAGTATGGTTGTCACATAATGCCATGTCAATTGGACAAATAAGTGAGGTGGAGTCTTTCTTATACCTATATGAGTGTCCTTGGATTTATTTCTCTAGTCAACCCAGCCTAACCCAGTAGGGCCTGGAGGGGAAGTGCCATCCCTGAGACGATACTGAGCTTCCATAAGGGTGATGACATAATTTTGGAATGGGTAAGGATGATATATGAACAACATGCAGAATGCCACTTAATTATAATCTTGTAGAGCGTGGAAGTGACGAATGTTTTGATGCATGTATATTTAGTATGATTTTTAAAGAGTGTACGCAAAAGAGCAATATGGCAAGTCTGTGTTGCCATTTGCTGTTGCTCAGCTAAAAGCGATTCGGGCCTGTGTAGTTCAAAGGGAACCACAGAGGCTCAGGAGGAAAGCTGGTACCATCTCCAACTGAGACTTGTCTGACCAAATGCAGAGTCTCCCTTCAAGTAACTGACAGGTCAGAGGCAGCTCATCTCTGCTGCAGAAGCAATGATTTGTCTCAATTCCCAGACCACTGTCACAGCCATGTCTTGTTGCTCTCGGTGCCCCCCTTCCCCACCACAATAAGTCACTAGAAAGCCATGCTTCATTTAAAAACAAACAAATAAAACCCTTCTGCCTCCATCCTGGCACTGTTTCAGCTTATTTAGCATCATAACATATGTCATCTGTTTCCCTAAACAATCTAACATGGACATGGCACGATGGGACTGATGAGTTAGGCAAATGAGAACCAGCCTGCCCTCTGAACACACACGATGGCATTTGACTTGCTGTCAGTAGATGCTGTCGCGTTTCTTCTCCTCTTTCATGGAAAATAAATACAGAAAAGAATGAGGACATGAAAAGGGCTGCAAGATGTTTAGCTCTGGTCTTTCTAGAAAGTGTAGAAAAAAAGTATGTGACCCCTGCCTGCCTTTAGATGCCCCACTCCTCTGGCAAACAAGGATTGCACACTGACCATGGACAAGACATCTGGATCTGGGGGGAGGATATAACAATTGCCCCCACCAGCAAAGAGTTTCCAGATTTACGGGACTACACAGGCCAGGGAGCAGCTCATAAAAAGAACAAGAAGAATCGCAAAGGAGGGTGTGCTCCAGCACCACTTCGTCCAGCTGCAGGCACATGAAGGCAAAGTTTCTTTTGCTTTCAGTCAAGTTTATGATTTCCGCTGCATCCCTTACCAACACCTTCACGAAGATCTAGGTTCTTGGGTTGTTTCGCTCCAGGGCGGACATCTCCTTGGTAAAGCTTTATGGACAGCTCATGGTCCAAGAATTCCACCTATATGTTTTGAAAGGGGCCACGTTAAAACCCCTGGCTCAGACTTTCAGGACTGGGCACAATACAGCAAACCCACCATGGGGACAGCAGGATTTGGTAACACTCTCATCTCCATCACAACCTGGACCTGGCAAAGCTATTTTCTTCCACTCACCATCTTTCAATCAATATTTACTCAGCTATTAGTTGCTCCCCAGGCTCAGCATCAGAAAAGTGTTCAAACGTTACCGAATTGTCCATCTAATGGTAGAGGTCTGTGCAAGGGATATGAGAGCAAGAGGCTCAGAGATGATCAGTGGGTAACGAGAGAGGGATTCACCTTTATCATTTGTAGAAAGCCCCTGAGGCTTAGTCACATTGGCAGACTTTCCCTGGAGCAAGCAAATAAAGCTGCTCCCGGCTCAGCTCCATTCCTGATCTGGTCTTGCCATGAGACTATCCAGGCTTTGTCCCAACCCCACGTTCTGGAAACCACGAGTGGAAGGAGGTGGATCTTGGGGATACCATGGAAAAGAATGGGCATTGCACAACACTTCATTGTACTCATATGGAGCTTATACAAAGGCCAAGAGATAGAACCAGGTGAGACTGTGAACAGGACAAGGTGATACTGCATGGTTTAAAATCAGAAAAGGTGTACATCAGGGTTGTATCCTTTCACTGTTCTTATTCCATCTGTATGCTGAGCAATTTATACAAGAAGCTGGTCTATGTGAAAAAGAACATGGCATCAGGATTAGAGGAAGACCCAAGTAATGTCATTAGGAATATTTTCTCACTAAAAATTTTAGGTCATGGCATCAAAAAAGTGTCATTTTAACCTAAATGGGTTTTTAGACCAGTGAAATAACAGTGAGAGTGAGTCAGTATTGTGCACAGAATTGAGCGATACTGGTTCTTTGGGAAATTCATAATCCAATACTGACACTGCTGAGATAAAGAATGACAGTGAGGAAGATTCTACACCTGAGCTCTGTGATGGGCCAACGTGGTGCTCTACTCTCTTCAGGAATGGATGAGCCAGCTCCACCAAGATTCCCCTTTACTGGAGCACCTGCTATGTATGTAGACGTTGAACACAAGAACGCTTTGGCGTTCCTACAATGATTTCTGACCGATGAGGTCATCGAAAAATTGATTATGATAGCCCGGAGGTTTACTTTCAGGTTTTAACCCCTCTTCAGTTAATTTCTGTGCATGGGGGAAGGTTTGGGGCTTGCTTCATTTTCCTACATATGGTATCTCAGTTTGTCCAACACCATTTGTTGAGCAAGCAGAATTTGTCCCTTTGGATATTTCTGTGTCCTTTTTCGAAGGCTAGTTTCCTGTTGACTGGTGAATATATGTGTAGCTTTTCTGTTCGAATCCATTGATCTATATACCTCTCAGTGTACCAATACACTGCTCTCCCTTAGGGAAAAACAACAACAAAAGTTGTATGAGCCCCTATATAATGATTTTTTTTAATGGACGATGAACTATTTTCCAGGCCAGCACTATCCTATGTTTGAGCACATTGCTGCAGCCACTGTGTCAATCCATCATGCCTTATAGCCTGCGGTACTCATGTTCAGGTATAGTGTTCTGCCATTCACAAGGTTCACACTGGCCAGTTCTTTCAGAAGTGGAAGACCAGGTCCTCCTCCCTCGTCTCTGTCTGGAAACTGCTGAAGTCTACCTGCAGTGAGTGACCCAGCAGGCATTTGAACTACTGGCTGCAAAATTTCCACCATTACAGCCAAATGCAGGCCACCACAGTACAACAGACAGTAACAGCATCTTAACACCACACAAAGGCTCCTCCCTGGGGAGACCACGTGTTCAGGCAATTGCTGCTGTTACACATGTAAGTGGGGGCTACATGAAGTCGCACCATCTCCTGTGGCCCTTCCAGGAACAGGCCATTCTGCTGTTGTTTCTACTGGACTTAGGCTCAGCTGCCAACCTGCCCTCTGCACGCATTCTTCTCCTTACCCTTCCATGTCACCTTCTCTTTGCCCAAGTCAATTCTGCTGGTCAGTCACCTACTGGTGGATGCTTGCTTCTGAAGTTTCTGAACCACATTTCCCCATGGTTATGAGACATTGCTGCTGCCACTGCGAGCATTTAACAGGTTACTTTACACCTTCAATGAGAAATCTAGGGGAATAGAAAGAAAGCTTCTTCTTTCTCCCAAGGAGTGGGTGGTGGTTTTGAACCGTTTCCCTTGAGGTTAGCAGCCCAATGTGTAACCCACTACACCAGTAGAGCCTTGGTGGAACTGTCCAGCAATTATTAGACTGCTAAATATGAGGTCAGGGTTTCAAACCTACCAACTTCTCCTTGGGAGAACGATAAAGCTGTTCCCATAAAAGACTGACAGCTCCAGAAGCCCTCTATAGGGTGGCTATGAGTTGGAATTTTGCGGTCATTTAGGGCTTTTTGGTGGCATGTGATTTTTTAGGGCTTTTAGGTTGTTTGTGGACGTTCAAGGTGTGTTTGGGGCATTCGGGTGGTTTGGGGTTTTTAGGGTGTTTTATAAGATTTTAGGGAGTGTTTAAGGGATTTAGGGGTGGTTTTTTAGAGTGTATAGGTATTTTTCAGCACAATATGGTGTTTTTAGTGATGTTACAGAGTTCCTTAGGGATTTTAGGGTATTTTTAATATTATATGTGTTTTTTTCCCCCAGCATTTTAGGTTTTCTTAGGGCTTTCATGGTGTTTTCAGGGCATATATGGGGTTTAGGAATGTTTAGGGTTTGGGAATCTTCTAAGGATGATTTTTGGAAGTTTCACAGGTTTGGGTGGGCATTTGGTGTTTTTTTGTGGCTTTAGAGTGTTTATGGGATCCTGTCAATTTGCAGCTTTAATTCCGCAAAGAAAAGTCAGACAGCAAGCCAGAAAGGAGCAGGAAATGAAGGGGAAGCCCAGGCCACATGTTACAGCTGCCAAGTCCGGAGAACCTAGGTGTGGTCGTTGGCTACCTGGGACCGGGAGTGGGGCTGTGCTCCTGCCCAAGGGTGCTAGGGAGTAAACCAATCTCAGCTGGACGTTTGGCTTTTCTACTAATTAGCCAACTCCATGAACTTTCCCAGGGGCAGCTGGCGAATTGCCAGGGGAACCCAGCTAGACCCCCCACACAAAAGCACAGGGATGGTTACAGGAACAGGAGGTTTCACACAGTGGATGTGCAGGGCTTGGGGTCGGGATTGGGGGCCAAGGTGAGGAAGGGGCAGCAATAAGGCCTGGTCCCAAATAATCAGACACTGAGCAATAAAAGTACAAGGACTGCCAAGAGAACATGGGGACAAAGGATGGCTGGACTTCATTTGATATCTTTGGACGTGCTGTCAGGAGAGACCAGTCCCTGAAGGGACATCAAGTCCATGAAGGACATGATGCTTGGCAAAAAGTGGAGGACGGGCAATAAAACAGCTCGAACCAGTGGCTACATCAGTGGGCATAGTAACAATGGTGAGGATGGTTCGAGACCTGGCAGTGTTTTATTTTACTGCTTGTGTTTTTCTAGAACTGTCTTTCCTGGATGCACGAGGAAGGATAACTGTGCTTGTGGGAAGCAAATGCACAGTGGGCAGCACTTTGGCCAACATAGGTACACCACCGGCACACAGTGCCCCCTTACTTGGCATCCAAAGTGACAGGATTTGTCTTTCCCCAGAGCTCTCCAGCCCTGGGGGAAGCGGCCCTGCCTTCGGCGCACCGCCAGGGGGCAGCACTGCTGCTCTCTCACTGGCTACATCTGTGAGGACCCAGAGAGCAGCTCCTTTCTGCTGCTCTCCTCTCAGACTTCTGCCAGAAGCCTTGGCTCGTCCTGGATCCTCCCTTGATTCCCACTCTGCACCTTTGGGGACGCCCAGCCCATTAACTCTCTCCCATCCTTCCTTGCTGCCTCTTGTCCAGATGCCTGAGCTGGGCTTCAAGTAGTTGTAATGTTATGCTTAGGTGAGATGTGTTCAGCTTGTTTACTGTCTGTATACAAGAAAAGAGTTCAGCCCAAGACATCCACCCTTTTGTTCCTCTATGGAAAGCCTGTTACGTGTCATAGTCTTCTCTCTGTGTAGTACTTTCCTCTGCTGCTGATGCTTTTACATGAAATAGGACTCGGTGTGTCACCGCTACAGGAAATTATCTCTGAAAAAATAATATGCCCAGAACTCAGAAACAGTGTCAGCTTGCATCTGGCATCATGGAAGCATCATGGGTGTGTTTCCATTCATTCGCTCCTGAGTGTCACATGTTAAACTCAGTGCATAGCATAAACAGCAGCAGGCACAAACTGAGACAAAGCACACCCTTTGCTGTGAAGCACATTCCGACTCCTGGCTGCCCCTGTGCCACAGAGTAGAACTGCCCCGCAGGGGCTCCCTAGCTGTCATCTTTACAGAGGCACATGGCCACACCTCCCTTTTGGGAAGCCACTGGGTAGGTTTGAACTTCAGGGTTGTAGTAGTTGATATTGTAGAGCCCTGGAGTCAGTTCGGATTCATAGGGGCCTGTGCACTAGAGAGAGAAACAAAGCCCAGTCCTGCGCCTTCCTCGCACTTGTTACTGTATTTGAGCCGATTCTCGCAGCCACGGTGTCAATCCACCTAAGTAAGGGTCTTCCTCTTGTTTGCTAACCCTCTGCCAAAAATGATACCCTTCTTGCAGGACTGGTTCCACCATAGTAATATGTCCAAAGTACCTGAGACAACGTCTCCGCATCCTCTTTCAGATCTCCTGCCTTTAGTTTGTCAGCTCACTTCGATGGAGTCGATGCTGAGCCATAGCGACTCTATGAGATCAGAGCAGAACTATCTCTGTGGGTTTCCCAAAGGCTAACTCTATGGGAGTAGAACGCCTCATCCTTTTCTTCTGAGGACTGACTGGTGGTTCCCCACTGCTGACATTACAGTTGACACCCAAGGCATAAGGTACTATGCCACCAGAAGTCCCTTGCCCCTGTGCAATAACCAACACCACCTACACACAAAACCCACCCCTTCTCTGTCAGTTTGATGTATGGTGATGGCTTGAGTTGCTATGAAATTGGAAGCTACTAGGGGGAACCCGACAAAAACTACAATTTTTTCAAAACTATGCATTTAAATTTTTTATCCCCTTCATAGTACTCTCCATTACACTTCACACATTTGTCTAATCTGTGATTACATTCTTGGAAACATTTTTCAAACTCAGCAGTTTGGGTGACACCCTTGTTTTTTCCCCCCCTCTTCTGTGTTGTCAAACCACTGTCCTTCATTCATGGAAACAGAAAGAAGTCACATGGAGTGAGTTCAGGTGATTAGGATATGAGGGACAAGAGAGGCATGCTTTTTTGGGGGATGTTTTCATACTGTTATTTCTTTTCTCTTTTTTTATAATCAATTTTTGGGGCCTCATACAACTCTTATCACAATTGATACATACATCATATTTGTACATTCATTGCCCTCATCATTCTGAAAACATTTGCTCCCCACTTAATCCGCTGGCATCAGCTGATAATTATTCCCCATCCCTCATGAACCCTGAATAATTTCTAAATTATTATTTTGTCTTATCTTACACTATACAATATCTCCCTTCAGCCACTTTTCTGTTGTCTGTCCCCCAGGGAGATGGTTATATGTAGATCCTTGTAATCGGTTTCCCCTTTCCATTCCTCCCTCCCTCTACCCTCCTCGTATCGCCACTCTCACCACTGGTCCTGAAGGGATCATCCGCCCTGGATTCCCTGTGTTTCCAGTTCCTATCTGTACCAGTGTACATCCTCAGGTCTAGCTAGATTTGTAAGGTAGAATGGGGATCATTTTAGTTGTGGGGGAAGAAGCATTTAGGAGCTAGAGGAAAGTTGTATGTTTCATTGTTGCTACAGTGCACCCTGACTGGCTCCTCTCCTCCCTGCTACCCTTCTGTAAGGGGATGTCCAATTATCTACAAATGAGCTTTGGGTTTTCACTCCACACTCCCCCGTATTCACAAAGATATGATTTTTTTGTTCCGATGATGTCTGATACCTGATTCTTCCGACACCTCGTGATCACACATGCTGGTGTGCTTCTTTCATGTGGGCTTTGTTGCTTCTCAGCTACATGACCACTTGTTTAACTTCAAGCTTTTAAGACCCCAGAATGTATAACTTTTGATAGCCGACCACCATCAACTTCAGTCACCACATTTGCTTATGCACCCATTTGCCTCCAGCAATTGTGTTGGGGAGGTGAGCATCCCGGAATGCCACTTTAATACAACAAAGTATTTTTGCATTGAGGGAGTACTTGAATGGAGGCCCAATGTACATCTGTTACCTTAATACTAAACCTATAAATATATGCATATAGATCTATTTCCCCATCGTTATACATAAATATATTTACATATGCACATGCCTTTATTTAGACCTCTATAAATGCCCTTTGCTTCCTACCTCTTTCCTTGATTTCCTTTTACTTTCCGATTGTCCCACTCTCATGTTCAGCCTTCATTTGTGTTTCAGTAATTCCTCTAGGTTACATTACTCTTGGTTACACTCTACCAAGCCTCCTACACCCTCCTCACCATCTATTTGGATCACTTGGTGTTCCCTTGTCCCTGGGTTTGTTAACAGCACTTCCTTTTTCCCTACACCCCCCTTTCCCATCTCCCTCCCCCAGCTGTCAGTCCCATTGTTTTCTCCTCCAGATTGTTCATCCAGCCTATCTCATTTAGACAGACCTGTGGAAATCATAGCATGCACAAAAACGAGACAGAGCAAACCCAAGCAACAAAATGAAACAAAAGAACAACACCACCACCAACAAGCCAATGACAAAAAGCAAAACAAAACACAAGAAAGAAAAGCTTTTAGTTAGTTCAAGGACTGTTTGTTGGCCTTTAGGAGTGTTTTCTCATAGAGTATGATGGGTCAGCTAGCCCTGGCCCCAAAGTCTATTTTTGGTATTCCCTGGGGACTTCGTTGCTCTGTTCCCCTTCCTGTTCTGTTGTACACCCTTAGTATTTTGCCTCGGTGTGCTGGGATCAGATCGGGCGATAGAGGCATGCTGTTTTTTTTGTGTGAGCAGGTGCACTGTCATGGTGGCAAAACCAGTCCCCTGTCTACCACTAATCAGTCCTTTTTATTTTAAATAAATCATTTTATTGGGGGATCTTACAGCTCTTGTAACAATTCATACACCAATTTGTATGAAGCACATTTGTACATACATTGCTATCATCATTTCCAAACATGTTCTTTCTCCTTGAGCTCCTTTTTTCCCCTCCTCCCACCCACGTGAACCACTGATACTTTATACATACTTTTTATTTTTATATTTTACGCCTCTGCTGTATCCCTTCACCCAAACTTCTGCTGTTTGTTCCCCTGGGTGGTGGAGTGGGGCTGTATGTCCATCATTGAGATTGGTTTCCCCTTTCTTCTGCTTCTCCCCCCTACCTTCCCTCGTGGTGTTGCTACTCTCAGTATTGGTCCTGAGGGGTTTATCTGTCCTGGATTCTGTGTGTCGGAACTTCTAGTCAATAGCAGTGTGCAAGCTCTGGTCTAGCCAGACAACTCAGACCTTCTTACACAATATCTTCAGAACCTCTATATAGGAAGCTTGATTAACAGTCTGACCTAGTGCAATGACTAAACTCCAAATGCACTATCACCCTCACATCAACAAAACCAAACAAATGAGCATCTTCTTGAAGTTTGAGTTCACTTGACGAGGTGTATTTGAGTGAGGTGATGATGGCGTCTTACACTGACTTGATTTATGTTTGCATTCTGGCTTGTGAGAAGAGCACAAGGTCTTGTCACCAGCAATGACCTTGGGAAAAAAGTGTGGGTGCACTAGCTCAGAGCAAGTTGCCAGATGCCTGCCCAAACAGGAGAATGTATATTTTGAAATGTGTACCCAGTGGAGCTTTGTACCGCTTGGTTTTTTGGCGGGGGTGGGGTGGGGGTGGGTGGAAGGCCGGCTACTCCTTTGTAGGTTAGATAATCTGAGATGTGCTATTTGAAATTTCCTGGGGCCAGTTTTAGACAAAACTAGAAAAGTTAATTTTGCTGTATGGAAAAATCTGACAGTCTGGAAGTATCTAATTTTCCTCACATGCCATCATTCCCCTAGTAGCATTATTCTTAGTTAAAGCTCTCCTCTGTTCCTCCTTAGGGTTTCCCCCACTACCTGATGTTCCTTTTCTCCTACTCATCATCAAGGGACTTGTGTCCAAAGTGAGGACAGCAAATAAGAGACCCTCCTGACTCTCTGTTAAGAAGGGTGCTCTGGTGCATGCGTGTGTTTATGTGTGCACATACAATCGCATTTGAATTTTGTTGGAAGAGGCTTCATAGAGACAGAGAGTGACATGGTTAGAGCTGCTGCACATGTAGAGCACTGTACTCTATGGTGTTCTAATTCAAATGCATGTAAGGTCCAAGAGAGGTAATAGAAGCAAGTGACCAGGGTCAGGGAAGGCAGTAGGAGGAACTGAGGGAGCCTGAATGCCTCACACCCTGCCAGTTTCACTGATTCTTGGATGGGAGAGTACCAACCTAGTGCTGTGAAATCTTCGCAGTTTTCAGAGGCTTGGGGGATTTAAATTTTGTATGTAAAAAATAGACATCTAAATGCTTGTAATTTATTGATTTCGATAAACACACTGAATGCCAGTACTCAAGTCAAACAAACCAAACTAACAGCCATCGAGTCTTTGCCAACTCATAGTGACCCTATTAGACAGGGTAGAACTGCCCCTCAGTTCAGCTCCCAGCCCTGGAAGCCCACCAGTTCCTCGTTATTATCATGAGGAATACTATTTTCACAAGAGCATTACATACCCCTAGAGACTAAACCATAAAGCCATATAGGCTTTGACCATCAATTCTGATATGCTTTTTCCTCAAACTGATGGGTCATTTGATGGAATCCTTGTATTACTTCCCTAACATAAAAATTAATCAAGCAAAGGAGATTCAGTGCTCAGTACTACAGCCCCCTATTTAGAGATTAACTCTTAAAAACCACCACCACCACCACCACCACCACCACCACCACCACCACCACCGCCACCTTATCTATGTTGATAAAAACTTGAGTAGGCTGTATAAATATCTCAAGTATTTAGGATAAAATGGATTCTTATTCTACTGTCACATATTTAGTTTGAGATATGTGTTTCCATCTGAACACAAATTAAATAGACCTCATTGACATCTTTTCAAAATGCCATAAAAATTAAATGATTACCTTAAAAGATACTCAGTATAATTAGGCATCAGAAAAATGTACATCAACACTAGAGCGAGATAGTGTTTCAACCCATCAAGATGACACTAGCCAAGAATATTAAAAATACCATTGAGTGCTGGAAGAATGAACAGATTTGTGTCAGAAGAACAGTCTGAAAGGTCCTTAGAAGCAAGCACGGGGAGACTTCACATGCTTTGGATATGTTATCAGGAGATGCCAGTCCCTGGAAAAGGCTGAAATGTTAGGTTCAAGTATAACAACAGTTTTGAAGATGGTGTAGGACTGCGCAGTGGTTCATTCTGCCTTGAGTTGGAACTGACTCAATAGCACCTAATGCTAAAAGCTAGATGCTTTTGATCCTAAATGAAAAGTGGATGGTCCAGCCTCCATACCAGCTACGTGGACAACTGCCCGTCCCCCCAGAAGAATTTACTTTAGAAGACGGCACTGAACCTGTAGCTAGGGGAGATGGACATGTCTGATCAGAGCACACAGGGGCAAATGAAGGGGGAGGAAGAGAGTGGAGCACACACTGGTCCACCAGGCTTGGAGGATGATTTTGGCACTCTGAACAGCCAATGTACAGAGTGGACCATATGGCTGATCCCACTATGAGACATGCCATCCCTTGCTGGCCCAGAGCCCTATGGGGACAATACCGGAGACTGTGTTGGGACTGACCCGACTGGCCCTCCAACACGGAGGCAAATCACTAAAAGCATGCAGCAGAGCAACCATGAGAGCAGAGCGGGTAGCCCCTGAGGGAGTACAAAGGACAGACTCTGGGGCCAGAGCATGATACGCCATCAGACCTGACTGAAGGACACACCTATAGAAAAAAAAAATCAGACCTTGATCTATTTACAGGTTTTTCTTTCTTAAAAAATTTTTTTGTCTTTTAATTAATTTACTCTTTTATTGATCATTGGTTTTCTGTTGTTGTTTTTTTTTGTCATCACAGTGTTCTCACCCATCGCCTATCTTGCTATGGTTTGATTTTTGGTGCATATTATTATCTCAACAGATCTATCTAGATAAGATAGGCTGGAAGAATAGTCTGGAGGAGAAAACAACAGGACCAATGGTTCCCGGGGACATGGGAGAGAGAGAGGAGGGGGTAAGGAGGTGATGCTGACCAATCCAGCGACAGGGGAGCAACAAGTAATCCAAAATCCGTCGCAAGGAGGGTGTGAGAAGCCTGGTAGGTATTCAGCAAGGGCAATGTAACCAAGAGAAATTACTCAAACCCAAGTGAAAGCTGAGCATGATAGTCGGACAAGAGGAAAGTAAAAGTAAATAGAGGAAAGAACTAGGTGACAAAGGGTATTTCTAGAGGTCTACATACTGGCATGTACATATGTAAATATATTTATACAGGAGGGTTCGTAAATAGATCAACGTGCATATATTTATAGACTTAGTATTAAGGCAGTAGATGGACATTGCCAAATACTTACTCAATGCAAGAAGACGTTATATTAAATTGGCATTCCATGATGAACACCTTTCCAACATGATGGTTGAAGAAAAATGTGTGCACTAGCAAATGTGGTGAAGAAAGCTGATGGTGCCTGGCTATCAAAAGTTATAGCATCTGGGATCTTACAGGCTTGAAAATAAAGAAGCGGCCATCTAGCTCAGAAGCAACAAAGCCCACATGGAGGAAGCACACCAGCCTGTGTGACCATGAACTGTTGAAGGGATCAGATATCAAGCATCAAAGAACACAAAAATCATGTCATTGTAAATGAGGGTGAGTGCAGAGTGGAGACTCAAAGCCCATTGGTAGGTAACTGGACACCCCCTTCCTGAAGGGATGTGGGGAGGAGATAAGCCAGTCAGGGTGCAGGGTAGCAACAATGAAACATGTTTCCTCTAGTTCCTAAATGCTTCCTCCCCCCACTATCATGATCCAAATTCTACTTTACAAATCTGGCTAGACAAGGGGATGTACAGAGAGATCGCCTTGGAGATTGGGTGGATGTTCCCACAGTAGCGTGGAGCCTCACAAGTGGTGGTCAGGCGTTTCCCCCAGTCACTTGTAGGACCTCAGGATTTAGGCTGGGGATGCCCCCACTTTTTATAGGGGAGAACAACCTGTGGCCTGGTGTGTGGGAGAGGACCAGCGTGAATTCCCCAGCTGCTTGCCACACCAATAAGTGGGGGGTGGGAGCTCCCTCAGTTGGGCCTTCAGGTTTGCCCTAGGCAGAGGGCAGTGGTCTGGAGACAGCTATTGTCTTGTGATGGGAAAGAGAGTGAAAGGAGAGGAAAAAGAGAGAAAGAGGAAGACACAGACTGGGGCAATAATGCCAACCAGACTGACAACCACTCACCCACACACAACTAAAATGCACAGAGTAAACAAAGGTGACAACAGTAAAAAAAAAAAAAGAAAAGAAAACAACTAAAAAGGAGAACCAAATCTGTGAAGGCTGTGGTAGGAAGTAAAGAAGAGCTAGATGGAGCAGAGAAAAGCAGAAAACCTGTAAGAAGAGTCCAATAAAAGGAAAAAGAGAGAAGAGAAAAGGAAGGAGGAGGAGAGAGTATTTTTTAAATGGTTAAAGAAATAACTGACCCTGTGTTATGCTGTGTGTAGCTCTGACTCGTCCTGTGTGCAGTACTGTCTTAGGGGTCAGGCTGCCCACTAGGAGGACAGGGTTGCCCTAGGCAGAGTGTAGGGCTCTGGAAACCAGCAGTGGTATGTGCAAGCAATGAGAGGGAGCAGAGAGAATCGTACAAGCTAAGAGAGAGGTGAAGAAAGCAAAGACAGAAAGAGGAAAGAAAGAAAAAGAGAATAAAGAGAAAGAAGGAAATAAATCCAACTGAGTTCACTAAGGTTGGCTGTGATGGTAAAGAGCAAGGAGAGAGAGAAGGAGGAAATAAAGTATAAAGTAGTAGCTGATCCCTGATTGCTTGGATGAAGGGCCAGAGCGGTTTAGACACTGCTCCAACATGGCAGGTCAGTGTGCCCTTTTAATGCCGGGACCCAGTGGTGCTGGGCAGAATTGCCCTAGTTGACGAGATCACCTTAGAGGCATGACGGAGGTTTCTTCAACGGTGCAGCGCACTGTAGGTGTTTGTCCCAGGTGCCTTGTGTGGTGTACAGCACTCCCACACAGGGCAGGCTGGAGTGCCTCCTGCTATTTGGGTTGATTTGCCCTAAGCGGAGGGAAGTGACCTGGAAGCCTTTAGTGGCATATGAGAGGAGAGAGTGGGAGAAAAGAGGAAAAAGAGGGGAAAAGGGGAACAAAGAGGGATAAAGAAGAAAGCGAGTAAATAAAAGCCCAACACCAACCTGAGCACGTTGAAACTGAGTGCGGTGGAAAAGTTAGAAGGGCTAGTGAATAAAGTGATAATAAGTAGAGCAGTGGGTAAGGAGGTAATGATACTTGATCACCTGTCCTTGAGGCCAGAGGAATTCCAACTCTTCCTCAAGGTCACGGGGTCATGGACTTGTAAGGTCTCTCTCTCTCTGGCCTAAATTCCAACCCCAGTCCTTGGCTCCCCGCGAGAAAAATTTCATGCGGAAGCCAGGCTCGTGATCCAAGTGAATTTAATGAGAGTTAAAAGAAGCTTCAGGTTTTACAAGGCACCCATAGGATTCCTTTGACCATGGGGCCTGGCAGAGACTGCCTCAGGTCATGCAAGGATCTCTCTCCTCCCAGGAAGACGACCAGACCACCCCTCTCCCTTCTGGTTCCTGCCTTTTCAAGGGTTCCCGGGGAGGCTGGTGAAGGACCCCAGGTCAATCCCATTGGCTGAACTGCAATCATCTGGCCCAGGTGGGCTGCTCCAGGTGCAACATCCATCGGAGCCCACGGGCAGGAAAATCCAGCTTTCCTATGCTGGCTCTCCTGGGCATGCGTTAATGGACTTTCCCATCCCTGATGTAGGGTTCCACAGATGCTGTGTGAGATTACTTCAAAAGCAAGATCGCGCCCGTGGCCAGGGGTCACTTGGGTGCTGGAGTACCTGCCTTGTGCTGCATGTAGCACTGCAGCAGGGGCTGGGAGGGGGCACTGGGGGGCTCCCTCAGCCCCGTCTAGGGCTCCAAGACCGGCAGGGCCTCCCCAGCTATGTGTAGAATCACTGAGAGGGAAGCTTGTTGTCCTATCTAGACTGCTGATGCTTCCTAGATCAGAGGATTTTCTTTTTTATCCCTCTGGCCAGCTAGAATGAAATTGTCTCCCACAGTCTCTGGGCTACAGCTCAGTGCTGTTTAAGGCTGACACTGCTACAGCGGGTCTTTGTTATGGTAAAAGCTGCCAGGCCCTGTGGCTGAGTTCTGGCATTCCTTAGCTAGGTTGCTTCTTATGCTGATTTATGTTAAGGGACTCCCCTAGGTGGTGCTTGGAGCTGAGCAACCAGACTTGGGTTTGAGTTTTAAACCAATCATTTATGTTTCACCCTTAAAAAAAATTCTACTTGTGATGTGCTCAGATTTGGTGGCTGTCAAGCTGACCCCCAGAGGGGGAGATGCAGCTTATCAGGGGGGTTGTTTACTAGTCGGCCAATTGGAACTAAATTTGCTCCCTGGACTCCCGACTTTCTGCCTTTTTCTCCCACACCATGATCTTCCTAAGGTAATAATATATTTTTTCTTCTACTCTAAATTATGGCTACCCACCACCAACCCCTGACCGTGAGCTCAAGGCATCCAACCGCATGGAGAGCTCAGTGTGGGGTTCCCCTCGTGTCTGAGATTCTGCCCCCTCTCAGGGCGTCCACCTGCAGGGATCCCTGCTCCAGGCAAGGGCATATCTGGCACCTGCCACTTCGTCAAAATTATAGTGCTTTAAAGCATTCTTGGTTTGCTTTGTGAGTGGAAATCCCACAAAAGAAGGGGTTCAGGAGAAACCCTGTTACCCTAGTTCTAATTTCAGAACTCCACCTCCCCGTTTCCTTCACCTAATTTCCTATTTTTCTGGTCTGGCAGCAGGAGCTCCAGATAGATGGGTCCTATCTGGTCGCCATTTTCTCTGAATCCCTCCATCTATTTTTTTTACACTCTTAAAAAGTACAAAACATTTACTCTACAAGCGCAAACAGATTTTCAAAAGCAGGGAAAAACCTGAATGTTCAGTACATGGTTCAATCGTCTTTTCATCTCTGTGCCCTAACTATGCTGAGCTCCATGGAACTGCATGGAGGGGAGCTATTCTGGCGTCATCGAGCCAAGTGAGTGTTTTGAATTACCTCAAGTGAATATTTGACTGGAAAGCATAGGGTGTAAAAAAACCCTGAAATCAGTTGGTGCACATCCATCACAAAGAAGAGGGCCTTGTACTTAAACCTTTTTTCTGAAAATAAGCAGCCATCTAAGTGAGATATCAACTAAGGCCGCCCAGAACAAGCAGCACAGCCAGTGTGATGCCAGGGTGATAAAAAATAGAATCTCAATCTGCAGGTATGAACAAGAATCAGAGCTTAAGTTCGGAACACCCAGTTTGCAAAAGGACTCAAATGCACATGCGGGGTGAATTCCCTCTGACCACAGTCCATGGACATGAACAGATACAGTTAAGTTCAAATGTAACACCTGATCATTTGATCTCTTCAGACTAATTTTAATTTGGTTCCAGTTTTTAGTATTTTTCACTTTCTGTTCGATTGAGGTTTTTCTCTCTTTTATCATTGTTAGTTTTTCTTTTCTACTTGTTTCTTGATTTTGTTTTGTATTTTTTTTTAATACATATGAAATCCAGGAGAGGTAAATCCAGAGAGACACTAACAGAATTAACAATCACCTAGGGACAGGCAGGGAAGATTTGGGGGAGTGAGGGGGGGGGGCTAACAAAAATGAATATAAAAGAAGGAAATGATGTAAACCTGATTGTGGTGAGGATTACACAAATCTTAATATGACTGAAGTATTGAATGATATATGTGAATTATATGAGAATTAAAATAAAACAAAAGCTGAGGTCAGAGATAGGGCAGCAATTTAGCCCTGAATCTCTTGGTGAAGATTGAATGTCATTTTGTGCCAAGAGCCCATTTTTCCACTCATGAAGTTTGGGGAACCGGCCATGCTCCTTCATCACTTTTCTTACCTCAATAAATGGGTACAGTTCACTCTTCTCCCTTTTCTTCTCTGTCACATACTTTGCAGCAGTCAGGGGAACAGAACTTACAGTCCTGAAAGGGATCCATGAGTGTTAGTCCAGGTAGACTAGAGAAACAAATCCACACTCAGATGTGTATAGGAAAGACCTTTATATACAAGAACAGTTGTATATTGAGAAAGCATTCCAGCCCAACCAAGATCAAGTCCATAAGTCCAATATTAGCCCATGTCTGATATCAATCTATAATGTTCTCTTCAGACTCATGAAACACCTTCAATGACCCCAAATGCAGGAAGATCACAGGTCAGTAGTTGCAAAGTCTTCTGCATCCAGTGGTGGTAGAAGCATCTCAGCTTTGGCAGGGTCTCCATGTGGCTCCTCCAGTTCCCAGGGCATGGGTTCTATCAGTGTGGTGCCATGTGTCTTGTTAGTAGGACATCTCTCAGGGAATGAGCAGAAAGATAGTCTCCTGCCTCCAAGGAGGAAATACCAGATTTCCCAGAACCCTGACGGGAAGGCCAGGCCCACAAAGAGGCCTCATTGGCCATAACCCAATAGAGAGACTAGAGTCTACCCCTTCACTCTTAATCCTCTCAAGTCCCAAATTGACACCAGATTGTATAACTACAACAGACCACCCCTTGTCCATTTGACATTTTCACAAAATTCTTTAGCCGTATATAATTTCAAAACAATAATAGAATCATATCAGTATCTAACAGTATAATATGAAAATGCATACATTTCACTCCGTGCCATCCTCCTTTAAACATAATATTCTGTAAGTGATGAAACAAAAATATCCTATGCTTAACAATTGCAGGTAAGGTACACCCACATATTAATCCTATAATTCTATGAATATATTCCAGTATCTATGAAATCTTGTAAGCTAGCCACTTCACGCCTTTATCTGGCCCATTTTGGCTATCCAGTTTCTCTACTGCCTACTTCCATCAACCCAGTGCTCTGAGGAGACAATCATATTCTTCAATATAAAGAGTCTTCATGCCAGTTGGAACCTTGTGAAGTCCACATCCACAAGAAAGTCAAAGCAGGACAGTTCGTCTACACAGTCTGCAGCAGTATATACCAGTGCACAGGCTCAACATTCTTCTCTTCATCTGGTCGGGTTCGGGTCAAGTCAATGTGGGCTCCCTCTCTTGGCCTCACCTCAGTGTCCATTGGTCGCATTGCCTTTAGGCCTTGGCCCCATCACCAATTCTCCACAACTCTAGTCCCCTCAGAGTAGGTCATGGACTTCAAACGAGTCAACCTGCTCTCATCTTCTTCTCTACTGCCTGTAAACCAGGTCCACGAGTGTCAGTGGTCAGAATGAACCCGCTGCTCTATTGCTGCTATTCTGCCACTTTCACTCAACAAGCAGATCCAGGTGGTCACCTAGCAATCATTTCAGGCTTCTACAGGCTCCCTTGAATGTTCAGTACTAGAAAGGAGTTTCTTCAGGCTTTGAGATTTTTTTCCAGTTTCTGACAAAAACCACTATTCAAAATTCAAATATTACAAAAGTTCCCTTTTAATGCACATGAAGCTCTTCCTCACAGTGGGAGCAGTGCACAGAAACGGACCTTGATGCTGGGCTGCTCTGTGCGTGCTTTGGTCAGTTGGGAGCTGCTGATTCACAGATTCACTTCACGTGGATGAAGATGCTTGTTTGCTTCCCCGTGAGTTTATCGCGCTTCAACAGAGAAGAACCCTGTTCTTGGGTTTTGCCTCTGCCTTGCTCCTAGCACCGCTGGAATAGAAAGATTACAAATGATTTTTTTGTTGTTGTTTTAAAAAACAGAAAAGAAATGCCGTGTACCTGTTAGGTAAGTAGAGGCAGAACTGAGGGTGGTCGCTGTGCATGCCAAACCTCCTCCCCATCACAGACAGTTGAAAGCTGCTTCAGGCTGGAAAGATGCACACATTTAGGTCCTTGTGACAGGAAGCAGGTCAACCTGGGCGGGCCCCCATCTAGACCAGGTGGGCTTAATTCAGTCAATGGGGTCAAACAGTACCGTCAGCCATGCCTACCAACAGGGTATGGGTGGAGGCCTCCCACCAGCTGTCATGCAACCCAGCGCGCGTGGGCTGTCCAGTCCGCCCCCACCCCCCACGAGCATATTTGCCTCTTCTATCCTTTATAAAGTCACTTGGATCAAAAACTAGGTTTCTGCGTCAATTGGTTCTTGTGTGAAGCCAAGGACAGAGGTACATTTCTCCCAGAGAGAGCCCTCACATAACCAAATCACATTATAGCCTTCAGTGTTAGGGTTCCAACGAATTTTGGGGGAATATTTCAAGTGGTAGTGGTAAGGACACAACTCAATCCATATTATCTCTTTATTTTGCTCAGCCAGATGCTTGCCCTTTGAGCCTGAATTGTTGCAAGGCTTATTACCCCATCAAGTGTTCCCAGAGCAAGCCCTAAATGGGCAGTAGTCACACACAAGGAAGATTTGCAGGGGACACTGTTAAGAATGATTAATGCTTAAGTGTTCCTTGTCTCCCCAAATGTACCATCTGGCAGAAAATTTCTTAGATCTCTCTCCTGGGAGAGATATACCTCAGCTCTTGAATAACTCTCCTGGTCATAGACGTCAAATTCCAAGCTTTTCATCCAACATTCATAAAGCTAAATAAATGTTACATAAACCTAAGTTCTCTATCTTGGATAAGACAAAGTAAAACCATGACTTGAGAAGGTTTTCATTGAGGACAGAGACAACTTCAGATATTCTAAGCCTATGAAATTGGTCATGATTCAGGCAACTTGCCAAGGAAGCAGGTAATACCTAGGTGGGAGGTGGAATGAATAAGAACTTGCACTAAGATTCCATTCCATCAGGTGCAGCTGGTGACTTTGGAGGCCCAGAGCAGGCAGTGGGAGAGAGAAGACCAGAGCAGGGGAGGGATGTGATGAGCTGGAGGGTAGAGGGAGGGATTATGTGTTGTTCTGCTGTCACCTCCCACCCCACTGTGACCCTTTAGTGATGTGGGCCCAGGTTTGTGATGCAAGTGGTTTTGAAGGCAGAGGGGACTCAGAGTGCTCAGTTGCCTGAGTGCAACCGCTGTATCCAGAAGATGGAGGAGATTCTCTTTCTGCTGGAACAGAAAAGTGCTTCCTGGCTGACCTACCAATACCCCACCTGGTTCACTGTTTTGACCTTGGGCATCCTGTATGGAGTGGGTTGCTTCTTCCTGGTCCTCCCCTTCCTTCCAAATACTCCACCTGTGCGACCACCCAGGAAAAGGATAAAGGTAAGAAATTCTCAACCCAGCCATAGGAGAGATTGATTTTTCCTTGTTTTATAAATTTTTCCTTTCGTAATTAATTTCCTGATAGGGGAAATCTCAAGAAAGAAGAGACCATCAGCCCTGGCTTTGGAATGTTGATGAGGGCTGGTGCGTCCTTACTCACTGTTAGGACTTTGTTCACTGCATTGGTATCATTTTATCCTTGCCGGCTTATGTTGATTTTCATTATTTCTGTTGGCTTTCCCTGTTTGTGAAGCACAGGAGGCGTGGATGCATCATGATCATGGACACAAGGGTTGACAGAGTTGCAGGTGGAGAGATCTCATGGCAGAGGGAGGGATTGTGAGATCAGCAGTGTGGAGAACTTCCCCATCGGGAAGCTAGGGAGTGAAGGGGGATTGATTTCAAGACGAAAAAATGAAGGAGGCCAGAGGGGACAGAGAGCTTTAGACCTGACTGTGATTACACAACTCCTTTTGAAGGCAATTTAACCATGGAGGGGGGGGTGTTGTTCTAAAATGGATATGGTAATCATTGATTGTACCATTGCCCTTGATCTGATTGAACGACTGAACTATTGACTCGTATGATATGTAAATCATTTGCCAGTAAGATGAGCATTCAAAAATATTTCTCTTTGAAGATCTCAGACCTCCCATCTCTAGTTGTTATAGAGGGCAATAGGTAAAAATCCCCAATATAGTGACGCAGTGGCTAAGGACTAGATGACTAGACATTTCAAAGGGCAGCTCTCATCACTGGGTCCTCAGTCTCTTTCCTTGAGCTCCAGTCTCTGGGCCAAGGCTCCTTTTCTGTCTGGGCTAATTGAGAAAGCATGGCTGACCCCGGGGAGGAAGTGGTCAAGGGCTGGCCCAGAGCTTCAGCCTCCATAATCAAAATCTTGCCCACCAGAACACTGAGTGCTGAGAGTGTGTGCTCTCCGTGAGCAGAGGCAGGCTGACGGAAGAAATGCACTCTAGGTCTCACACAGAAGCTGGTTTCTGGGCTTTAGTCATTCCATGGAGATTGTCATTCTTCTAATCACCAGTAAATGCCTGCAGTTTGTCACAAAGAACAGATGCAGGATTGGATTCCAGCCTGACTTCCTCTCTTGTGCCCCAACCTCAGGTGGAGACAAGGAGAAGCAGCAGGTCAAGGGACAAAGGTGACGCTCTGAAAGGTAAGGTTCTGCCCATTCAACCAAGCTCTGTAAGCTCTCCTGTCCCCTCCTCTGCAGGATGCCAGTGGCAACAGCCCGTCTCTCTCAGGTAATAATCCTGAACAAAAGGATACTGTGGATGGAAACAGAACCCAGATATTTCCCAGATGTACAGGAGGGGCCTAGGATGGGATGAAGGCTGGCCAAGGTAGGACCCAGTAGGGGGCAGTGGGGGTGTCAGGAGCAGATTCTGGTGGATTTGGAGGTGGAACATTGAGGGGTAACTGCGATAAGCTGTGTAACTTTGCCAAGGTTCAGATTGCTCACTGAGACCCCACAGACAATATTGGAAACCGATGCTCCTTGAAATGCCAAAGCACCTCCTGCCCGTGGGAGTAAGCTATCATTTGACCTTGAGCTCTGGAGAGTCCAACGTCCTAAGTGCACAGCCCGTGTGACATTCCTTTCGGTCCTCTGGGAGGGCTGCACCATAACGGTTCTCTTGATTTCCAGTTTTCCGAAGCTTCCTGCAAGAACTATATGGCGCTCAGAACCTGCGTTTGCGTCTTAGGCAGAAGTAAGTAACCTTCCTGCTTCACCGCGGGGTGCATCTTCCAACCAGGGTGCCTGTGTGGCCTCGGGCTGCAGAGCAGCTGGGATGCGCTGGTTTGGGGGACACTTTCAGGGATGGGCAGAGAATGACAGGAGTCCCGGGCAGTGGGGTGGGGCAGGAAGAGCAGGCCATCAAGGCTTGGGGAGGGGCTGAGCTTGCACCGACCCTTGCTAGCCTGCTAGGTCTCTTGCCCCTTCAGTCCTGGCTGTAATCTGGTCCTTCTGTCTCCTACAGCCACTTGGGAAACCCACTTGACACTGGCAGCTTTGGTCAACAGAAAGCTCAAGCCCTCTCTGGTAGCTGGCGAAATAGAGGTACGGCTGAAGTCCACGTCGGTACGCGCGCCCCACACGGTTCTGCGGCTCATCCATTCCGGACACCTAGGTCTCAGAACTCCACCCTTCCACGGGCCCAGATGTGCATCTCAACTTCTCATGTCTTACCCGCCTTGAGTCAATCACCAGACTGCGCACATTCCCATGAACCTGACAGTCTTTCACCCACACCACTGGCTCTTCCCTCACCCAGTGCCAAACCCCCGGATTCAAAGGCCTACCTGCAGCCTCCAAGCACTCTCTGGGACTCACCAGCCCCGCACCCCACAGGGACTCATTCTCAGAATGACTTGTTGGCAAGGCCCAGGCAGAGCCCATCTCCACACAACCGCTGCTCCACACCTGCCATGGCAGCCATCACAAGTCAGGATCCCACAGGCCTCCCTACTGCCTCCCCACCCCAGTGTTGGGCAGCTGCCAAGAACTTACAGCTTCCCTCCTTGGAATACTTTGGGTCTCTGAAAGAGCACTCTACCTGGCACCCCCAAGAAGACACCTTTCGGGAAGGACCCACAAAGAGGCAGGGGGAAGTAGGGAGGCCCACCTTGCTCAACCCCAATGTCCACAAGCTGCTGGAAATAGAAATCACAAAGGCAGAGAAATGGAATATTTGGGAAGAAAAAGGAAAGGGTGTATCAGAATACCATCTGCAGGCCTTAAATATGTTGAAGGCACTCGATGGGGAGCAGATCACTGCACCTCCCCAGCCCTTCTGGAATGCCAGCATCAAAGCAGAGCAGATACCCAGCGCTCAGAAGCATTTTCCACAAAAATTCAGTGAGTTTTTCTGGGGTCTACCTTTTCTGCACAGCGAGTCTCTGGCAGCTGCTCTCAGGGTCTCTGGATCCACCCTAGAGTTTCCCACTGTCTTATTTAATGAAATTCCTAATGCCTTACCAGCTCAAATGCAAGCTAAAGAGTACCCACTCTAGTTGCAACGTCACTCCTTGCCCTACACTGAAGGCCGATTCCAACTTTTACTTCCAACTGCATGCCAAGCCCAGGCCCCACCGCCGGCTACAGTCCTGACTCCGCCCGGTCCACAGCCCCGTGGCCCACTCGCAGTACCTTTTCCTCCTCCTCACAAGAGTCCCTGTGATGAATCCTGTCTTACCGTCCACACTAAGTCCCAATCACGCATTCCAAATTCACTTCAACAGCTGGAAAGCCATTTTTTAAAGAAACAACAGGAAAGTGAGAGTTCTTTACCCTTTATGATACCACCACCCCAGGAAGCTTTTTGTCTTCGCAAACCCACTCATCCCCAGGACAATCAGAAGGTCCAGACCCCAAAGACAGACCCCAAGCTTCCTGGCTGCTTGAAGCAATCGGAGCTCCACCGCCAAGAGAACTTCCCTCAATTGCAGGGGCCCCTCGGCAATGGGACTCTTGAGTCTCTGACACTAAAGCAGCCTCAGGAAAAATGGCCAGGGACTTGTCTGGATATGAAGCAGCCCGAATGCTCCTGCTCAACACCTGGAGACAAGCAGGGGAAGAATGTAATGAAGACGGTGTCCCCAGGAAGATGCACACACCCTGGACCGTCGCTTGCGTGCTGCAGAGCCGGTGTCCAGCTGAGGAACAACTCGGTCAATGGACAAGGGAATTACTTGAGGAAAATATCCAAATGTAATCTATCTCTCTGTGGATCAGGAAACTACTGCCCAAAAGGAACTCCGGGAGCCGACTCAAAGGAGTTAAGTGATTTGAGGATACACAAGGGGATTAACGCAGGAACTTACACCCTAAGGGGTCCAAATAAAATCCTACTGGAAAACACCATGAATGTCCACATGTGCAGGAAGGTGGAGCAGATTAGAAAGGATCAGATCCCTGGCATTGTTTGCCGTTCATGTCTTGCGACCACGCACGCTTTGTCTATTTCCCTGACCCACCCACATGTTGTCAATGTGGCCTTCTGGGGAGAGCTGGAAGATCTGAACACAACGCAGAGCCTTTCCTTTCTCAGCCCGGGCACTCAACAGGTGCTGGACTCGCATATCGTAAGGCTCCAAATGAGGCAGAGGTGGTGCATGCCCCTCAAAGTCCTTGAGCCCACAAACCTCTGTAGGACAAGAAAAGACAACGCAATGTCCTTTCCAAAGTCCACCTGCTTAGCCACCCCTAAGTATTGAACTAACCTAGTAACTGAGGCTGCCAAGGTCCTGGGAGAACCCTGTCAGGCAGACTGGGGAGAGAGAGTGACCACAAAGAAATCAAGCCCTACCCTGGAGAGTCCTTTTGCTGATTGCTCCCCTACAGAGGAGCCTGTTCAGGGAACCCCAGCCTACCCCCCACTTGATGACAGTGGATGCTCATTGGCCCTCAAGCAGCCGTTTCCAGCCTTCATGCCCAGTATCCTTGGCAGAACCTTCCAGAATGAAAGTGTCCAGAGAGAGAGAGCCTAGAGCAAACCTCAAATCCAGTACTGACCAGCAAGGGGTCAAGGAAAGAGGGTGCTAGTTGTGCCCCAGGAGGCCCCAGATTGGAAGTGAACTCTGAATGTCCATCTTCAAGAGCCAAAGAGACAGGGTTGGTGGTGGTCAAGAAGTCCTCTTCAATAGAGCTAGACGAGAGAGACACTTTCAAAACCAGTGTGCTGGCAAAATCTCAAACCAATGATGTGGACCCGGGGGTGCTTCGAGGCTCTAGGATGTAGTAAAAGTTTCCTGCTACCTGGAAAGTGTGCTCCAGTTCCTGAAAAGCCAAGCCTTACAGCACGAGTGTGCAGTGAGTTAAAGCTCCAGGTGGAGGTAGAGGCAGAGGATGGTTCTCCATGCTGTCCTGTTGACGGGCTCCTTCAGGACTGCACCACTGATGTGCTCACTGCCACCAATGTTTTGCCTTCTCAGGTGGTCCATTGCTGCCCCCAGCATTTGTTCACTGGGGATAAGCCAATATGTCAAGGGCCAAGTGGCTTCGTGGTGGCTAGAGCAAGTTACATGGGGCAGCAGAAGCTCAAAAGCCCCAACCTTAAGGACCCCTCGACAAGGAGAAGGAAGGATGCTGTTCCCACTGACAAGAGGGAGACTCATAAATGGCCCAATCCAGAAGAGCATGGAAAAGGATTAGCGGGAAGAGGCATTTCCCAAGTCTGTGGGTTAAGCCAGCCTGTGCAAGACAAGGCATTGGCTGAGTGCCTTGAGATCAAGTCCTCACAGCTCCCACCAGAGAAGGGACAGCTTCCTGCTGAGGGCCACAGCAAAAAATGGAGGAAGCACTTTGTCCAGTGGATTTGCTCCAGCAAAAAATCTACAGGACACGGTGATCCTTTGCAAAAAGGAAAGCCCGTATTACCCTGTGGTCACAGCCTTGGGCCCCTTCAAAGACAACCAGTGTCTCCTAACAAGGTCACGGAGGCTCAGGTGCTCACGACAGATGTTGGCCAAGTCCTAGAGGGGACACCAGGCTGTCATCAGGAGTATCTTGCGTCAACGTTATGTCCACGAAAAGAAGCGCAGGCCTCAGTTAATGGATGTTCCTCCAGCTGCAGGGCTCCTTTCTTTGTAGAACACAGGAGAGTGGCAAGTGTGAGACCCTGCCTCCACCAGGCGATACCTGACTGCCAGAGCCTTCCCACCACGAGCACCTGTATCAGGGATGTATTCACAAATTTCTGTCCGTTCAGGGGATTCAATATCAGAAGCCACACTCAGGCATTGCCCCCCAGGGTGTTTGTGTGCCCAGTCAGCTTGCAGCAGCAGAGGCGGAGGAGGTGGGCTTACTCCAGTTACCCTTACCACTGCCCACGTCACTGTCTTCGAGAATATGTCTTATCTGGCAAATTAGAAGACGCTTCTTCTGCTCTGATTAGTAGGAAAGTATCCATGCCAGCCACTTTAGCCTGTTCTGCACAGGCTAATGGCTTCTCTCAGCCATGATATTCATTGTTCCATAATAGAGATTTTCCCCCTCCTACATTAAAGTGTGACTTCTGTGCTGCATGGCGGGATCTAGAGGGGGTGTCATGTGTGTTAGTCTGTGTAGACTAGAGAAACAAAATTCACACACTCATATTTTATGAGTTTTATATAAAGGTTAAGTGAACATTGAAAAGCATCCCAACCCAGTTCAATCTAAGACCACCAGTCCAATAGTATCCCATGTGTCTGACACCAATCTACAAAGTCCTCCTCACAATCCAAAAACACACGGGGAGACAATGACTGCAGGAGGAAATTGTAGTCCGTGCGCTGGCAGGTTCTCCATGAGGCTGCTGCAGAAACCAGGGCTGCAACAGGGTAGGTCCATGCGGCTTCTCCTCAGGGATCTCCCAGGAAATGAGTCTTTCCAGCTGCTTTAGGGACCTAACAAATGCATATCCACCCTGGTGGCACTATCAGAGAGCAAGAGACCAGAAAGGCTAGGCTCACAGAGCCATTGATCTCCCTGCCCTTCAATTAACCCCACATGAGTTCATTGACGAGGTTGGCATAATATACCTTTAACTATGTTAGATACTGCGTCTCCTTCTCTGAGTGCTAGCTCTGACTTCTCAAAGGGCAGGGCTCTGGAGGAGGTTTTCAGCAGTGTTTCCCACCCACTTCCATCCCAAGTTCTTCATTTTGCACCTCTTATGATTTATGGTAACACCCCTACTGTGAAAACCTCAGAAGGTCCCAACACAGTGAAGAATGTTCCCTGGTGCCATTACTTTGTCTTCAACGTTATGTGGCTGCAGTTGATAGGTTTTGAGAGGCGCAATCCAGCCAAGAAATTCCATCGAGGGTCCAGAAGAGGTTTAGACCAAAGTAGCGTCTCATGGTACCAAGCAGGCATGAGACATGTGGCGGCCTGTCTAAGTCCCACATGTGCATTTGATGAAGGCTGCCAAGTTTGGCATGGAGGTTCCGCCTCAATACACCTGTCACAAAATGTGAAATGACATCTTTTGCTACCTTTGCCTCTCTCCCAGCCTAGGGTAACCTCCAGGATGGAAGTCCCAGGTCTGACACATGTGGGTGGGAACTGCTAGGGAGGCTGCCAGCGGGGGACTCTGCTCACCCACTGCACCAAGGGAAAATCCGGTTCACAGCTCACATGCCTTCCTCTGTATATAAACCCGGAGAAGGAGCAACAGCTTAGGCTGAGTGGTACAGGATGAGCGTCTGTGTAATAACCACTAATGGTTAGGCACCATGGACACAGGGTAGGGAAGGATACAGTGAAGAAGAATATGAAGCGTTGGACGTAGCAAAGGGGGCCAAAGAGCATGAGGATCCCCAGAAATGACGCAAGACACAAGCGGAGCTAACACAGGCTTACAAAGGGGAATCGGCCAGGTGCTTCACCCCAGCTTTAGCTAGCTGCCCCCACAGCAGAACTTTATCTCCTACAGAGAGCACTGGGTTGGATAGCAAAGGCACAGCTTTCAAGCAGGGAAGGTTACTTTCTCAATACTATCTTTAGTGGGGCGACAAACTGTTATTTTACTTGATTTCCATCTCCTGACTGGGGGAAGGATGAGTTGATAGCCAGGGTGGGGTAGAGTGGGGATGAGTCAATAACAGGGTGCCAGGACTCAGGAAACATGACCCCAGGCTTTTGGGCTTCACACATGCATACACACACGCGTCCGCGCTCTAGGAATGTTCTCACGAAACATGACCCCAGGCTGGTGGTCTTCACATGCACACACACGCGTGCGCACACACACACATACATGCTCTAGGAATGTTCTCAGCAAACATGACCCCAGGCTGGTGGTCTTCACACACACACACACACACACACACACACACACACACGCACACACACACACACGCTCTAGGAATGTTCTCAGGAAACATGATCCCAGGCTGGTGGTTTTCACACACACACTCACGCGCACACTCTAGGAATGTTCTCAGGAAACATGACCCCAGGCTGGTGATCTTCACACACACGCACACACACACACACACACACACGCGTGCACGTGCTCTAGGAATGTTCTCCGGAGAGAGTGGCTTCTAAGGACTGAGTGCTGCAAAGAAAGTCACAACTGGGAGCAGCCTTCCCTTCCCCTAGAGACTCCTGGGAAATCAGGATGTGCACGGAGATTAGACATCACCTGTCTTGATAAGGGAAACCAGTTCAATAGTGGTCAGTGTTTCCTCTGTGCTTCTAACACAGGGTTTTATTTCCTGGGCACCAGATTATAGAAGAAGGCAGGAGGGCCCCCCAAAATATGATTAGTTGATCCGCTAGAGTAAATTCTCATGTGCTTAAAAGAACACCCCTGGTGGGCCAGGGTTTACTGTTTACTGAACTAAACAGTAAAGGATGGCGAGGAAGACATCCACTGAGCCTTGACCTCCATGCCTCAGTCAGGACACCAAGTGTGTGTGTGGGGTGGGTGGGGACTGACACCAGTGGTGGAGGAGGGAAGTGGACATAGGCCCCAGAGACTGCTGGTACAGCAGCATGATGTTGTTTCTGGAGTCCTGATTGTGCCAAGGCAGCCTCTGGAGTGACTGTGGCAGTAAAAAATCAGATTCTGGATCTGCAGAGCCTGGATCTGGGGCCTCTTGGGTAGCAGGTAGCTTGGGTGTGTTCCTAGAGAGAGTGAAGAGCTGGACACCGGACTCCCCGCTGCTGAACCCTACCGTTCGTGCTAGGTAAGTGCACGGAGATGGAGAGAAGACCCTGAAAGAACAGCAAGGGGTGCATGGACCAAGCCCCTTCCCTTTCCCCTGCCACCAGGTCCTCTTATATGGTGCTGTGAGGTCAAACAAAGGGAAGCCCACTCAGACCTGCAGAGACCTCAGCGAAACAACTGCCCCCCACCCCCCACAATTCAGCAGACATCTCACAAGGACACTCACACATACCCGAGAGAGAAACCTCACACACATACTTCCTTGGAGACTTCCAGAGAGACTCAGAGGCCTCGCACAGAGACTTCATATGAAGTTCTCAGCATCCTTTATGGAGACTTCTCAGAGACCCCACAGGGACCTCACACAAAGCCCTCCCACATAGCTCACTGCCAGCACGGGAGAATTAGCAGCCACTGTCCACCCCTGAGCTCCTGGAAACTTTCACACATTGTCTGCAGTGCCCCCCATGCTTGTGCATCTTTGTCCTCATAGCCTTGCTTGGGAACAACAGAATCACAAACTGCACGTAGTTGTGTGCAAATTTTTTCCACTGAAACGTTTTCACTAGCCTGAACTCTGAAGTGTAGTTTACAATTGAAATACAAGTAAAACTGCCAACACCAAATGAGAGTGTGATTTTAGATGGTGAGCAGTCAAATGTCGTACGCCACACTTTTACTTTTGCTTCGGACAAATTCTCTAATTGGTGGGGAAGTGACTGACTACTTTGGAAGCAACAGAACAGTCCATCAAATGGGCTTCAGGACTCAAATATATAAATAGACATCTGATCTGAACTCAAACTCATTCCCCAAGGGGCTCATGAACCTAATTTTTTTGGAAGAGTGAAGGAACCCACATGAAAATAACAAAATGTACATCACATTGTGTCTGTCTGGCTTAATTTCTCAATGAAACAGCTGTCATATCTGAAGATATTCAGGGCAACATTCCTTTTATAGCTCTGTCGACATAATTAATATGATTTTTCTGTGAAATGTAATATTTCTAAGTTATGCAAAGAACCTAATGTTTATCTACCACAACAAACTGATAATATTTCGAAGGATGAAGAAATAGATCAAGAAATAATAATTAATGAAATACACATTTTCAGGTAGTACCATTTACAATAGCCAAGCGTAAATGAAAATATCTATATCTATACTTGAATAAAAAAACAACAGATTTATATGAGGAAAACTACAGAAATTACAAGAAATCAAGTGTGACCTCAGCAAATGGGATAATATCCCATGCTCCTTGACCAGACGACTCAATGTAGTACAGTTATCAGTTCTACTCAAGGCACTAGACAAGTTTAATTCACTCCTGATAAAATTACCCTCATCTTTCTTCAAAGAATTGCAAAACCACTGATTACTAACTTCATATGGTAAGGGCATAGGTCAGGGGTTGAACCTACAAACTTCTCCTTGGTAGAAAGATAAAACTGTTCTCATAAAAGACTTGTAGGCTGGCTTTGAGTTGGAATTTTGGGGTCATTTAGGATTTTTTTGTGGCATGTGATTTTTAGGGCTTTAAGGTCATTTGGGGTCATTTAATTTTTTTGTGCATTAGGGTGGTTTGGGCTTTAAGGGTGTTTTATAAGGTTTAAGGGAGTTTTTAAGGGATTTAGGGGTGATTTTTTGGTGTGTATAGGTATTTTTTAGCAGGTAGGGGTGTTTTTAGTGATCTTACAGGGTTTCTTAGAGATTTTAGGGTATTTTAAAATATTTTATGTGTTTTTCCCCAGCATTTTATGTTTTGTTGGGGCTTTCATGTTGTCTTCAGGGCATTTATGTGGTTTTGGAAGTTCATGGTTTGGGAATCTTCTAGGGATATGATTTAGAAGTTCCACATATTTTGGGAGGCATTTAGTGTGTTATTTGTGGCTTCAGAGTGTTATTTGAATTTTAGGGAATATTATGGCTTTTCAGACATTTTAAGGCTTTTAGGGTGATTTTAGTGTTTAAGGGTGTTTATTAGGCTTATATGTGTTTTTATGGCTTTTAGTGTTTTGTTAAAATTTTAGGGTGCTTCTTAAGGCATTAGAGTGTTTGGGGGGATTAGGTTTTGGTTTTCAGGGCTTTAGGGTTTTGTTGGATTATTTTTTGCTTTCATGGTGAATTCATGTCTATTAGGCTGTTGGACTTTTACAGGGTTTTATAGTGCTTCGGGTTGCTTTGTAGGGATGTTCTTGGGGTTTTAAAAGACTTTTAGCGTGTTTTTAGGGCTTCACGTGTTCTTTATTTTGCGTTTTAAGGCATTTGCATAATATTAGGGCATTTATTATGTTTTCGGGACGTAAGGAGTTTTTTTTAAGACTTATGGCGTATTAGGGTGTTTTAGAAAGCCTTTTACCATGTATTTAATGGTCTTAAGATGTTTTAGAGGGTCTTTAGGGGTGGTCTTAGCATTTTAGAAATATTTTAGACGTTTTAGGGTTTTTAAGGCATTTATAGTGTTTTTACGACTTTTAAGGTGTTTTTAGAACACGCCTGACAGGTACACACTATTTCAATCAGGCTCTGGTTAGTGCCTCTCAATCAATTGGTGACATGGGAGTCTGGATAATGGATTACCTTTACTCTGCAGATGAGAAAACTCACTCAAAAAGACACAGGTGTTGACCCACAGGCACACAACTGGTTAACAACAAAGACATATTCACAACCAGTGTTGGGAGCCAGAGCCCTAAGCCCCACATACCTGTCCCCAGCCGAACAGTCAATCTATCCTGAACCATCAAATGATCTGAGCAGATCCTCCCACCCAACTCACCTTCCCATGCCAAATATTTTATTTCAGAAGGTGGCAGTGAATCTGCAGCTCTGAGAGAGGGACATATCTGATCGGAGCACATGGAGCAGATGAAGGGGGAGGAGGGGAATGTGGAGCACATCCTGGCACACCAGGACTTGAGGATGATGTTCCCACTCAGAGAATCCAGTCCACATAGAAGACCACATGGCCAGCCCCACGATGAGACAAGACACCCCTCAAAGACCCATAGCCTTAGAGGGGACAACACTGAAGACACAGTGTGGGAAATGCGCCCGAACTAATCCTGCCACACCGAGGCATAACACTAAGGGGGTACAGCAGAAGAGCAAGAAAACGAAGCATCAAGGTCCCCAGGGAATGCCAAAGGATGACTTTGAGGCCAGTACTTGGTACACCAACAGACTGGACTGGAAAACACTCTTAAAGGCCAACAAACCGACCTTGAACTAACGATGAGCCACTTCTTTCTTGTTGAGTTGTTTTCATTCATTGTCATTGGATTTTGGTTGTTTTGTTGCTTTTAGTGCTTGGTTTTGCTCTGTCTTGTTTTGTGTATGTTATTACATCTACAGGTCTGTCTAAATAAGATAGGCTGGACGAACAATCTGGAGGAGAGAAAACAGGACCAACACTTCTGGGGAGACATGGGAGAGAGGGAGGTGTGGGGAAAGGTAGTGGTGTTAAGAAACCCAGAGAAAAGGGAAGAACAGGTGATGCAAATCGGTGGTGAGGGGGATGTAGGAGGCCTGGTAGGGAGTGATCAAGGGAAATGGAACCAATGGAACCAAGAGGAATTACTGAATTACTGAAGCACAAATGAAAAGTGAGCATGGCAGTGGGCCCAAGAGGCAAATCAAAGGGAATAGAAAAGCAAGCTAGGAAGCAAGGGTCAATTATAGAGGTTTAAAAAAAGGCATGTACATATTTAAATATATGAGCATGGGGAAATAGATCTATGTCCCTATATTTATAGGTTTTGTATTAAGGTAGCAGATGGACATTGGGACACTGCTCAAGGACTCCCTCGTTGCAAAAATACTGTTCTATTAAATTGGCATTCTATGATGCTCACCTTCCCTACACGATCACTGAACACAAAGCAGGTACATAAGCAAATGTGGTGAAGAAAGCTAATGGTGCCCAGCTATCAAATATATAGCATGTGAGGTCTTAAAGGCTTAAAGGAAAACAAGCGCCCATCTAGCTCAGAAGAAACAAAGCCCACATGGAAGAAGCACACCAGCTTGTGTGATCATGAGGTTTTGAAAAGATTTGGTAGCAGGCATCATCAGAACAAAAAAAATCTTATCATTGCGAATGAGCGGGGAGTGCTGGGTACAGACACAAAGCCCATTTACAGTCCTCTGGACATCCCTAACAGAAGGGTGTCAGGGAGGAGATAAACCAAGACAGGTACCAGATAATAACGATGAAACACAGCTTTCCCCTAGTTCCTACATGTTTCCTATCTCCCACTATCATGATCCCAATTCTAATTTACAAATCAGGCTAGACTAGAGAATGTACACTTGGACAGATAGGAACAGGAAACATGGGGAATCCAGGGTGGATGAGCCCTTGAGGACCAGTGTTATGAGTGCAGACTCGGGAAGGGTGGAGGGAGGGTAGGTTGGAAAACGGAAACCGTATACAGGGATCTACATTTAACCTCAACAGAAAAGTGGGTGAAGGAACATCAGACAGTGCAAGATATGAGAAAATAATTAGTAAATTATCAAGGGTAGCTCGAATGGAGGGGGAAAAATGAGGAGCTGAGGCCAGGGGCTTGGGTGGGGTGGAGAGTGGATATTTTGAGAATAATGAGGGCAATGAATGTACAAATGTGCTTTACACAACCGATGTATATATGCATTGTGGTTAGTGTTGCATGAACAATTTAAAAAAAGGTCTGGACAGAGGGCACATGCAAGGATGATCTCAGGCTGGATTAGATCAGCAAAATCACCTCCTGGAGTTGCCTCACCCTGTGTCTATTCCTGAGTCAGGCATGAAGCTTAGGGCCCATAGTCCCAGGAGCTGGACAGGGAGGGAGGCGGGGTTCTGAGGTCATTCCATAGGGGCAATGGCCCTCCTGTCCTGCCGGGCCCACCCTCCTTTGTAATCCTGCTGGCTGGAGCACGGCTTTCATGGAGTCCACACCATGGGAGCTCTACTACTCATGGGGGATTGGCAGGAAGCCTCTGCTTATGCGCACACACCACCACCTAGCTGGAGGATCTCTGTGAACAAAGCCTGAGGCAGACAACAAGCCCACTAATTGATGCTGTAAGAGATACAATCAGCATCCAGAAACCTGCAACTGGGAGTAAGAGGCAGCATACTTGGCCCCAGCCACTCCCACTGCCATCTTCAAGGAGTGACATTCTAAAGCAGAGGGTTTTCAAAAGGCACTGCCAGGACTGTGGAATGAGCAGCTCATTTGTGGACATGGATACTGTGTGATCCAGAAGTATTACCTCTTCCTTTCCATTCAGGTGAGACAAAAAAAAGTTCCAAATAGAAAGCCATGCATCTAAACAGTATCCAATAGCCACTCATGTGCAGTGCTGCTGCCTCCAAAGAGCTTTCCTAGGTTTTTCTCTCTGTGGACAGATATACCTTGGTCCTTGGCTCTGCATGAGAAAGAATTCACGCCAAAGCCAGGTTTGTGATCCAATTGTGTTTTAGGAGAGATAGGGAGGCATGGTAGGCAACCCTGGTGGACCCCAGTGGCTGAATTGAATTTACTTGGCCTAGGTGGGTCAATGTGGGTGCAGCACCCACCCAGGTGTACCTGGCCTTCCTGACTGGAAACCTGGACCTCTGAGCACGCTCGGTGTGCCACTCTTTCCTGGGTGGCTAGCTTGGCCCTCTGAGCATGTATCATGGACAACCTAGTCCCTATGCTAGCTACCTAAAATTTACACCCTGAAGAGATATGGACCCAAATCTTTGGGGTACAAGGCGACGACATCTTTAGGTCCTTCCTGCTGCCAAAAGGGTGAAGTGGGGCTTTGGGTCCATACCCTTTCTACTCTGCTGGGAGGGGTTGTCCATTCAGGTCTAGGATGGATAAGGTTGAGGTGGTCCAGGAGATGGTGGTCCTAGAGGTGGCACACTTGGTTCAGAGGGCTTGGTAACTTGAGAACTTCTGGAAAAACAAACAAACGGACAAGAGGGTGAACAGTTTAACTGAGACAAGGCTAGGCTTGTGAGGTGGCAGTGCCCTTGAAATTAGGTGAGTGTCACAGGAAACAAAAAAAATCTTAGGATTATCAGGCATGTGTGTTTGTTCGTTCTAAGTATAGGCACGGGAGTAAAAGCATCCACAATTTCCCCTATGAGGGTACAGGGTTTGGGAACTACTGGGTGCACTGAGATCACTGTTTCATTTATGATCCTAATGTTTGGACCCACTGCTAAGAATCATGCTTCTATTTAATCCTATTATCCCTCAATTATTAACTTTGGTCAAACAAATTTTGTTTTCATTAATTACTTTCATAGTTATCTATCTATCTATCTATACACACACATTTAATTGAATGGAATGAAAAGGTCATGCGTTATAGCGTTAAATTGTAATATTGGAATACTACAGCGGGAGTCAACAGGGATCAAAAGAAAGTAAGTGTCTGAGTCATTTTTAATTTTCTTGGCTTCAAATTGAATAAAAGACTTGTAAATTACCCAGAGACCAAATTCCCATGGTGCCTCCTACAACGGGTAGAATGTTCAGGGATGTTTCAGGGCTGGGAGATTAGTAACCCCTAAGTCCAGGATCCCTTAGGGCAGGGGTCCTCAAACTGTTTACACAGGGGGCCAGTTCACTGTCCCTCAGACCGTTGGAGCACCAGACTATAGTTAAAAAAAACCAAACTATGAACAAATTCCTATGCACATTGCACGAATCGGCTACTAAGTAGGACATGCAGAGGCAGCAAAAACACCCTGAGGGTGGGATAAATGTCGTCAGGCCACATGTGCCCCACGGGCCACAGTTTGAGGATGCCTGCCTTAGGGGGTTCCTGGGTGCACTGGGGATGAAGGTCTCTACTGCTCCTCAAAAGGAGAAATGCTGTAACTTCTGGCATTTCGGCCCACTTTCCAATCACTTTACAAAACTGTTCCAGGTGAATCAGGGTTAGAAGGGAAAGTGTACCATTCTCTGGCCACCATTCTCCTTTCTCAAATAAAGTTGCATAGTGTATCAGCTTTTGTTTGTCTAGCCTCTGTGTCAACTCTATCCCAATTGGACAGGATTCATGCAAGGGGGCAATTCCTGAGTATGAAGCTGCTAAGTCCCATCTAGAAAGCACAAAAGAAGGCTATGTAGAGCTTGCTGCCTCAAGGTCAATAAACCCCACTTGAGAGCGAGCCCTTTATTGCCCTGAATCTGTTGCCTCAGGAAGATGCCCCAGCAAGAAGTAAGGGATCAAAGACAACTCACTGAGGTCGACTTTAAGTCCAACCATTATTCTAGACAAGCTAGGAGAACCACTGCTTGGAATGGCCCCACGGCCCTCCAAGATGCCTGCTGGCGGGAGCAGACTCTCAAATCTCTGAAGGGAAGGGGCATCTGGAAGCTCAGGGAACCTTAAGGGAATTGGAATTTCTGTCTGGAACATCGTGGCAGTGGAACTGTGTAGTAAGAGCTTTCCCCAAAAGTGCCTTAAGCAGCAACACTGAAAGCCTAAAGGTAACAGTTACACAGGAAGGGTTCCATATGCCATTGGCCTAAGCCTGGGCCACGGAAAACCAGCCTGTAACAAGGAACAAACCTACACTGGTAGAACACTAACACTATAACGCCTCAAGTTTTAAATTCAGGAAATAATTTTAAACATTTTTATTCTTTACTTTCATAGTTATCAATATGTATATATGGCATTCAAATATATAAAACGTGCAATGTTTTTGAAATGTAACCAAATTGTCACATTGATAATTTATAAGTTTGGTACTAGATAAGTTTCAATTAAATGTTATAAAAATGTTGTGCTGGGCATTATAGGGCTAAAGCAGCTTGTTTGAAAAGCCAGGAGAAAGGGAATGGAGGGGAAAAGGGAAATATTTGGCTCCCAGGACAAGGCAGGGCTAACTCCCAGGTCTATTCAACCAGCTCCCTAGGCAGTGCCCTTCCACATGTTTGGGCTGGTGGGCACCATCTTGGCCAGGGTCACAGGCCCCGTTTCCCCATGGCCACAATGGCGGCTATATAGGATCTCTGGGAAAAGCTTAAACAGCCTTGACAAGAGTGAAGCCATTATGAGCTGACAGAAGGCACCATGTAAAGTAAATAAAGTAGCTATGAACTGTAAATGAACTAGCTGATATAGGGGAGGTAGGCTGTGCAGATGTGCCCAAGGGAATGTCCCAAAGGATATGGATGCTCAGAAGATTCGCGAGAGCGACCAGAGCAGTCTTTGTTCAACTAAGAATGACTAACTGCAACACCCTGCTTCTCTACTCTGCCTGCTTGCACACCTGCACATTGCAAAAGTATAAAAACCTTTGGACAATTAGACTGGGGCTGCTCAGGAAAAAAAACTTTTTCTGTTGAACTTGCCAGCGGTCGGAGTAGTTTTCTTTCTGGGAATGGAGAGTGGCTACAACATTTCGAGGTGCACCGAGATCCAATTGCCACTGTCTGGGCTTGCTTAGAAAGGAAACCTCCTTAACAGGAGTGCTCTCCCCAGAACTACGGATTTCTGATTTCTCTAGGCCAGGGGTCCTTAAACTCTTTAAACAGGGACCAGTTCACTGTCCCTCTGATCAGTTGGAGGGCCGAACTATCGTTTCAATAAAACTATGAACAAATTCCTATGCTTCCTGTACATACCTTATTTTGAAGTTTAAAAAAAACACACAAACAAACGGGGCACAAACACTCGGCGGACAGGATCAAGGTCCTCGGCTATCCGCATGTGGCTCACAGGCTATTGTTTGAGGACCCCTGCTCTAGGCGCTCACAAAGAGAATGTAGTTTCAGCCCTAAAGCCTGGAGACTCTGCAATTTGTTTAAAGGTGATTGGACAGAAGGAGTTCCTGATTTGCCCATGCAAGACTCGTTTTCCCTTCCCCTATTTCTCAGAGTTCATAGTTATGTTTATGGGGAACCAGGACATCCCTATCTGATCCCTAAAATTGATGCGTGGAATGACATTGCCACTAATAAGCCAGCATAAACAAAAGACTTACTTCCTCCTGCAACAGAAAGGGTTCTTGTTTCAAGATTTCAGGAAACATGGCAGGACCAGAAAAAAAATAGACCCAAGGTCCTAAAACCACTAAGGTGGAGGCTGCCCTTCCCCAACCCCTCCCCATACCCCTCCGTCTCGGCTTTATTCCTTTTTGCAGGAGGACTCTGGGAGTGGGAGAACTAGCTTACGACCCTTCATTATCACTGCCACCCTGTCAGGTGCATGGGGCTGGAGAGAGAGAAATACTCATAACTCCTTTCTGAGTCCACACCCCAACATACACTAGGGCTGGTATGGGATCTCGACCGCCCCACCCCCCAAGAAGGATGATTTGGCAGCAGCCATTCTACACTCAAGGCAAGCAGCCCCAACACCTGGGGAAGACCCCTGAGTCCCTTTTTGGGTATATATCCCCTTGTATTCCAGTGATTTGTATAATTGGAATCAACAAAATCCCTTTTTCTGACAAAGCAGGTCTGATTCCTTGATAGAAACGGTTTTCCATATGCATTAGCCCACCTCCAGAAATTGCCAGCAACTTCTCCAGGTGCTGTTCACAACACAGGTACAGTAGCCCTGCCAGAGAGAGGCCCAGTAAGCAGTCAATGGACATGATGGTCAGACAGCAGGCACTCCCCATGTGAGGGAAACTCTTTTTGCCACTGCACGAAAAATGTGAGATCCAAACTCCTTGCAAGGCACAGAAGGCCTAACCAGGTATCACCAGTTTCTCTTGCAGGCCCTCAGTGGAACAGCTAGAAAACCTATGAATTTATCTAAGGTCAGTGAGAATTTTCAGGCTCTTACAAGAGAATGTCTGCGTGCCTTTTTAGAGTGACTGATGGAAGCCTACGGGCTTTATATCCCTAACGGCCTGGAGGCCCCGAGAACAGGAGGGCAATAAGTATTGCCTTTATTACTCAGTCTGCCTCAGACATGAAAAAGAAGTGGGAAGGGTTTGACGGGAAAAATCTTAGTGATTTGGTACAAGTGGCTCAGCGGGTGTGTAACAACAGAGATGATCCTACCACGACAGAGACAAAGAAACTAGTTAAAATACTAGTAATTGCCATGAGAGACCCCAGAGACTCAGGAAAAGGAGAGCATGGCCCACTTACGGAGAGACTGACCTGTGGGCACCGCCAAGCCATGGGGCAGGATCAATGTGCCTACTGCAGGAAAGAAGGACATTGGAAAAATCAGTGCCTTGAATACCCCAGGAGAAGCAGACAACCCTCCAATAGAGAGGACGGGCCTCATCCACACCTAGAAAATCCCAAGCAAGAGACAATAATGCTTGAAGAAGCTGAATGAAGGTGTCAGTGCTCTGTTTCACTTGGTCCCCAGGATCCCAGGCTAACTGTCCAAGTAGGAGGCCAGCCAGTCAATTTCTTAGTGGACACAGGGATTACCTTCTCAGGTTCAGAAAAGAGTACAGGCAAATTGTCAAAAGGAAAGATTTGAATTACTGTCAGCATATGATTGCTTCCAAAAATAACTCACACCAGAAGATTTGCATGGAGGTTAGGTGGGTTTCTCAAGACATCATGATAAAAAATATCTGTCTGCCCTTTGTCCCAGTTAGCCATATGATTTTTATGGCACTGGCCCCTGGCTTGGCTGTTGAGCCATGGAAACTGTTTTTGCAGGACGTGAGGCGGTGGCCTGTGGCCATCAGTGGAAGGACAAAATCTCCACAGTGGTCTTCCTGTTTCGATTTGGAGCCACCTATATCACCTCTCGGACATTATTGTTGTCCTGGGCTCAGAATCGCCACCCCAGGTCTAGAAGGCACCTTACAGATCCACACTATTTGAATCAGGCTCTGCTTAGCCCCTATCGATCACTTGGTGACATGGGAGTCTGGACAATGGAGTACCTTTACTTTTCGGATCAGAAAACTAACTCAAAAAAACACAGGTGTTGACCCAGAGGCACACAACTGGTTAAAAACAAAGCCAAACTTACAACCATTTTCTGGAGCCAGAGTTCTGAGCCCCTCGTGGCTGTGCCCAGCCGAGCAGTCCCTCTCTCCTGGACACACCAAAGATCTGAGCAGATATTCCCCACAACCCCTCCCAAAGATTTTATTTCAGAGGATAGCATTGAATTTGCATCTCCTGGACAGAGACATTATCTGATCAGAGCACACAGAGATGAAGGGGAGAAGGGGAGAGTGGAGCACATCCTGTCCCACCAGACCTTGAGGATGATGTTCCCACTCAGAGAAGTCAGTTCACATAGAAGACCACATGGCCAGCCCCACGACGAGACACAACGTCCCTCAAAGACCCATAGCCCTAGAGGGGACAACACTGGAGACACAGTGTGGGAATTACCCCCAAACTGATCTCGCTACACCGAGGCATAACACTAAGGGGGTACAGCAGAAGAGCAAGTAAAAGGAGCAGCAAGATCCCAAGGAAATGCTAAAGGTGGACTTTAGGGTCAGGGTTTGGTGCCCCAAAAGACTGGACTAGAAAACACTTCTAAAGGCCAACACATAGTCCTTAAACTATCTATGAGCTTTTCTATCTTGTTGACCTTTGTTTTCTTTTATTGTAATTGGATTTTTGTTGTTTTGTTTATTTTGCTGCTTGGTTTTGTTCTTTCTTGTTTTTGTGCATGTTATTGCCTCTACAGGTCTGTCTAAATAAGATAGGCTGAACGAACAATCTGGAGGAGAAAAAAAAACGGAACTAGCACATCCTGGAGGACATGCGAGAGAGGGAGGTGGGAAGAAAGGTAGTGGTGTTAAGAACTCCAGAGACAAGGGAACAAAAAGTGATGGAAATCAGTGGTGAGGGGGATGCAGGAGGCCTGGTAGGGCGTGATCAAGGGTAATGTAACCAAGAGGAATTACTGAAACCCAAAGGAAGACTGAGCATGACAGTGGGCACAAGAGGAAAATCAAAGGGTATAGAAGAGTGAGCTGGGAAGCAAGGGCCAGTTATAGATGTCTAAATAAAGGCATGTACATATATTTACAAAGGGGCATGGGGAAATAGATCTATGTCCATGTGTTTATAGATTTAGTATTAAGGTAGCAGATGGACACAGGGCCTCCGCTCAAGGACTCGTTCATTGCAAGAACATTGTTCTATTAAATTGGCATTAAACGATGCTCACCTTCCCTACACCATCACTGACCACAAAGCGGCTGCATAAGCAAATGTGATGAAGAAAGCCGATGGTGTCCAGCTACCAAAAGATATAGCATGTGGGGTCTTAAAGGCTTGAAGGTAAAGAAGCAACCATCTAGCTCAGAAGCAACAGAGCCCACATGGAGGAAGCATACCAGCCTGTGTGATCACAAAGTTTCAAAGGGATAAGGCAACAGGCATCATGAGAACAAAAAAATCTTATCATGGAGAATGAGAGGGGACGGCCGGGTATAGACCCAAAACCTATTTGCAGTGCACTGGACATCCCCTTACAGAAGGATCTCAGAGAGGAGATAAAAGAATACAGGGAATGAGACAGCAAAGAAAAACACAACTTTCCTCAAGTTCTTTTTTTTTTTGTTTTTTTTGCGCACCCCGCGGGCGCCCAGTGCCGCCCCCTCCCCGGTCCCGCGGCGGCGGCGACGGCTCGGGGCCGGGGGGGGGGGGGGGGGGGGCCAGGGGAGGGGGCAGACACCAGGGGCAGTGGTGGCCGCGGCGGCTCCCGGCGCCATCTTGGGCTGATCGATGAATTGAACAAAGAGGATCAATTTCCGATCAAGCGAGTTATCAATGGGGGCCGGGGAGTGAGAGGGACTTGTCCCTGAGTCGGCCCCGCTTTCCCCGGCACCCCCCTCCTCCCCTCCGCCGCGGCTCCCCGGCGGCAAGGCAGCCCGGCGCCCCCCCGGGGAGGCCGCGACCGCCCGCAGCCCCCACCCCCGAGCGAGAGGCCGAGAGAGAAGCCTGACCTGCAGCTGCTGTAAATCAAAGCGCTTCCAATATTGAAACATCGATCCCACATTGGCCGCCATCTTGAGACGTATTGAGACGGAGTGAGAGGCTGATAGAGAGGGGGCTGGAGTTCAGGAGCCGCCAGGAGGCAGCAGGCGGGCGGCGCCAAAACCCGGCCTGGAGCCGGCCTAGGCACCGCCACAGAGGAGCGCGGACTCCTCCTCACTGCTCCACCGCCGCCAGGGCAAGCCGAGCCGGAGTCGGAGTCTGAGCCCGAGGGCGTGGAGGCCGCTGGCCCGGCCTAGCGCGTGGCCGCCCAGCCACGCCCCCCGCCTGCGGCCGAACGAGCGACCCGCTCGTGACCCCCGCCCCTCCCAACCCCCAGCCCCGTCCGGAGGCCGCCCGGCTCGGCGCGGCCCGGCCCCTTGAGGGCGCCGAGAGGGGCGCTGGAGGGCGGCGAGAGGGCAGCCCCACCGCCCGCCGAGGCCTAGGCCGGGCTCACCTGGCGCGGGGGGGGGGGCGCGGAAGGAGGGGGCCCTGGCGGCAGCGGAGCGCAGGCCCCCCGCCCGCCTCTACGCCCGGGCGCTGGGTGCCGGCGACGCGCCGGGGGTCGTCGGTCGTCCTGCTGGGCGCCCGCCCGCCCGCGGAGCCGCCGCGACCACCTGCTTGAGCCCAGACCCCCGCACGGCGCAGGCCTCAGCGCACCCGCGCTTGTGCCCGAAGCCTTGACCGTGGGCGGCCCCGCCAGCCGGGGCCTCAAGGACCCAGCACCCCAGAGCGCCCTTGCTGGGGGAGGGCAGGGGCATGGGGAGGCATCAGCCCCTGACCCTCTTGAACTTGCACCCGCCAGCGTCCCACGCTGGGGCCCCAGAGTCCCCGCTCAACACCACCCGGTGACCCAGGGCCCCCTAGCTGTCACCGCCGACTTGGTACTTAGGAGACATGCTCTCTGGAGGCGGTTGAGGCTTGTCTTGTGGCCAATAATCATCTCCTACGCCTTCCTTTCCAGTCACTAATTTGATGTCTTCACTTAAAGAAATGCCCATAAGTTGAGGTTTCAGAGGAGAGCTCCTTGAGCTCCCCAGACAACAAGGGGGCCGAGTGTCACCGTCATTATCCTGAGCTGGGAGGGAACACTAGTGTTCCAGAGGCTGGGAATCCGTCACTGCCTGCCCACAGCACAGACAGAGCAGGTGCTGGTTATAATTGTTTCTAGACATCCTGCCATGCTCAGTTGAATGTCAAAGCCATAAACGTTGCCCGACTACAATCAAACTGGAGTACGCAGACATTTCTGCATCATTGCCGGGTGGAAATACACTGAGTGGAGTTGGATGAGATGGCAGCAAGTGCTTAAGGAGGGGGTGCTGTGGGAATACCAACAAGATGACTGCTAGTCTCCATTTCCTTCTCTCGTCTGCTTTGTGTTTTCTTTCAGGACCAGAAGAAATGATGCATATGTAAGGAAAAAAACTTTTCATTTCCAGAGGAGTTTTCCACCCCACAATCTACCCGCAGCCTCCTTTGAGCAAGCCAGTAAAAGCTTTTTTTTTTTTTTTTTTTTTTTTTAACCTGCCTTCTCACTATGACAATTTCCGGAGCTGCTATGTGGCTGTGTTTAAAAGTCCCCCTCGGGATCCAGAGTGCAATCCATATCACAAAGGCATCCTCCCAGTCCTAAATAGCAATGTGACCTCATTTCAGAAGGTTGTTCTTGTTTCCATAGACCCAGAATGGAGTTTAAGCTGTTGATCTTGACTGTGGTTGTCGACTCAGCCTCTCATGGGCACCTCATGGGCAGTGGAGCAAACTGTGCCAATCTGTGCTACCACCAGGACTGGGAGAGGAAGCCAACAGTGGTGGGCCATAGGTCAATGTGTGGATGGGGATGATCAGGTCTTTCTTCATTATTCTGTTTCAGTCTGGAAACACCACTGAAGCCTCAGTGTCGTAGCAACACACAAACCTTCACTGACAGTCTGGGGCACATTGGCTGCAAATCAAACCCGGGTCTTCCCGGTGAAAGACGATGAGAGGTCTACCACTGAAGCACCGTGGCCCTCACCTCAAACCAGGGCAGTCATTTCCGGAGTTCAAACCAGACCACAATGCAGGATGACTGAGATTGCCACCAGAATCTGATACTGATGCAGAAAAAAACCTAACTACCATTTTATTGACTCCCAATAGGACAAAGATCTGCCCCTTTGGGGTTTTGAGACTTTAAATCCTTACAGCAGGGGTCGCAACCTGTGGGTCGCGACCCCTTTGGGGATCAAATAACCCTTTAACAGGGGTCATCCAATTCATAACGATAGCAAAATTACAGTTATAAAGTAGCAATGAAAATAATTTTATGGTTGCAGGTGACCACAACATGAACTGTATTAAAGGGTGGCGGCATTCAGAAGGTTGAGAACCATTGCCTTACAGAAATAGACAACCTCATATTTCTCCCACGGAGGGGCTATTCAGTTCAAACCCCTGACCTTGTGATTAGCAGGTTAATGCATAGTCCACTACACCACCAGGGCTCCTAATGATATAATAAGAGATACTATTGTTAGATCTCTCGTGGGAGAAATATACCTCAGTCCTTGGCTTCGCGTGAGAAAGAATTCACTCCGCAGCCTGGATTGTGATCCAAGTGAGTTTTTTGAGAGAAGAAGTTTCAGGTTTACACAGGCACCTCAGGGCCCCTCACCCCTGCACAGCTTGCCTAGAAGCTGCTGGAGAGAAAGTCACTACGTGGGCTCCAGGATCCTGCCTTTTCTTTCTTTTCTTAAATCGTTTTATTAGGGGCTCATACAATTCTTATCACAATCCATACATACATCAATTGTGTAAAGCACATTGTACACTCACTGCCCTCATTATTCTCAAAACATTTGCCTCCACTTAAGCCCCTGGCATCAATCAAGTCCTCATTTTTACCCCTTCCTCCCCCATCCCTCAAGAAACCTTGATAATTTGTGAGTGGTGATATTGGGAGGGTAGAGGGAGGGTGGATTGGAAAGAGGAAACCAATTACAAGTATCTACATGTGACCTCCTCCCTGGGGGACGGACAACAGAAAAGTGGGTGAAGGGAGACATCGGAGAGGTCAAGATCCTGCCTTTTCAATTCCTCCACAGGGAGGCATGGTTGATGGTCCTGGTCAACCCCATTGGCTGGATTGAATTCACCTGGCTCAGATGGGCCAATCCAGGTGTAACACCCACCTAGGTGTACCACCCCTTCCTGGCCGGAAGTTTGAACCTGAGCATATGTAATGGATGACCCACTCCCTATGCTAAGCTACCTAACAGTATTTGCAAGATGCCGAGCAATGTTCTAAGCTTTTTGTATATAATAATTCAATTATATCACTTAAGAAGCCTATGTGTGGACTCTATTCTTGCCTCATTTTACAGATGAAAAATCAGTGGCACAGGATGATAAAGCCATGAGCCTATGACCACACAGTGAGGAAGTGGAAAGGAGAGATTTGAACCCAGGCTGCAGAGTCCATGCCTTGGGTGCCTACAGCGCCACATAGGACACAGGAAAGCATGGAGCAGACTCGGCGTAAGACCTAGCATGTATGTGCTAGGACTGCATGAGAGTAGCTGCTACTCAGATCCAGAAGAGAATACAAGGCTATTGCAAAAATTATTTTTGCCAAAAGAGGGTGGAATTCTGCATCTTGTGCGAAATCCCCCAACCTGCACATGGCACAGCTACTTCAGAAGGTTCCCAACAATGTGTGCTGTGTGGCAAACCTAACTGAGCTCAGGGGGAGCTGGTCTGTGGGTTATGTTACCCAGAAGGTGAGCAGTTTGAACTCACCAGCCACCACTCCAAGGGAGAAAGAGAAGGCTTTCTGCTCCCATGGACTTACAGTCTTTGAAGTGGCAGGGAGCATTTCCATGCAGCCTATGATTAGGATCTAGGAGGGTGAGGGTGGATGGAGTTGGTTGAGACCAGGCTTCAGGGCATTTCCCAGAAGGGCTTCCTGCAGTGACTCTGCCTTCAGGAATGTCTGGTGACCCTGAGGGCAGCAAAGTCCTAAGCACACTCAGGCAGTGGTTCTCAACCTTCCTAATACAGGTCCTTTTGTTGTGGTGACCCCCCCGACCATTAAATGATTTTCTTGCTACTTCATCACTGTAATTTTGCTACAGTTATGAATTGGACGAGCCCTGTGAAAGGGTCATATGACTCCCAAAGGGGTCGCAACCCACAGGGTGAGAACCACTGCACTAAGGGTTCCCCTTCCGGGCAGCTCTACCAGTGTCTGATGTGCATAGTTCTGTGAGGTGAGAGAAATGAACTTAGTGTCTGCTTCTGGTGACAGTTGATGTGGGTGGGCTTTCTCCCTATGTCAAATCCCTCTCAAGCCATTTGTCACCACAACAGAGGGAGCCACACACATAAAGCAAGAAGAGGAGGCAGCATAGCAGGACGGTAAGCAGAACAAAGATTGAATAAGCACAATTCACTTCAATCATGAATCGGGTGCCCTTGAGATGTGAGGAAAACCCCAGTCTAGTGACATTAGATCAGGTTTAGGGATTGAGTGACGGGACCCTCTTGGCTCCCCTCAGCCCCTATCTTGCTTTCCCATTGACCCTGCCCCTTACATCGTGATTGGTCCTTATTCCAGCATGATGGTTGGTTTCATAATCACAACATGTGGGAATGTGTTAGTCGATAGGTTATACAGGCACAGTCTCTGGAATGGGTAAGTGAGGAGGTGTGACTGGTGACATGACTGGTGGAATGGATCATGTGAAGTGATTTGAGATCGTTGTTCAGACCTGATAGGTCATCCAGGCCTCTAGTTGATCCTGGCAGTACTCTAGTTTAAGGAAACAGAATGTTAGGCATTTAAGTCATATTTAAGCTTAAATTTTGAGCAATAGGCTGTGGCTCACAGTGAGAGTCTATGTGGAGACCCTAAATCCATTTTGAGGGGCCACACATTCAGCCACCATTGAGTTCTTTCCTACTGCTGACCGGCAGTGGAAAGCTTGCGTCCACTCCCCGGGCCAGACTCAGCGATATACGGTCGTGTGCACATCCCAATGAAGGTCCCGCTCATGCTCTCACAGGCCCTCCCGCAACTCCATGAATTGATCCGTCTTCAGGGACAGTTTTGTGACAAAGATGTTTGTTTTCCATGTCTCATTTAAGCTTTCAGGAGCTCAGGTGGTGATGCTGGATAGTGTTGGACTATTAACAGCAAGATCGCTGGTTCGAAGCCACTAGTCATTCCACAGGAGAAAGATGAGGTTATTGCTTCCTGTAAAGGTAGCAACTGCAGGATCCCTACACAGAGTCACTATGAGTCAGAGTCAGCAGGACAGAATGAGTGTCATTTTATTTAAGTAACTGTGGCTGTGGGTCCTTCCGACACCATTGTGGCCTCATGCGGATGCTCTCCTTCATCCAGAACAGCGGTTTGTGTCTTTTTCTTGTGTAAAACATAGCAAAGGAGTTCCTAATAAAATAAAGTTGAATTGGGAGTCTTTTTTCCCTCAAACAAAGTAAATCCATAAATAGAAATGAGACTATGGTGCTAATAACCAGTTGGAGAGTTGAGAGAGCTGAACTCTCAATCCTGGTAGAAACCCATTGTGACTTTAAAAACTTGCTCAAGGTCATCCATAGCCTAGGAGGTTGAGTTGAGCAGACACAAAACAGATGTGTTGGGGAGTAATTGTGTACATTAAGTAAACAATTTATCTTTCTAAAGATTCTGTCTAAAACTTACTTTAAATAGTAAGTTTTCCCCTGGGCTAGGGAAAGGTCAGGGAGCTTAACCCCCTAGTATCCACCCCCTCTCAGCATTCATCATGTTGGCCAGAGGAGCCAAATCACACCCACTACCCAGGGAGCACTGCTTCCAAAAGCCCATTGCCTGTGCCGGGGCAGAGGGCAGGTACCCGGACCAGAAATGCTGACAGAGTGGAACCAGCGGGCTCAGCCCCCAGCTTCCTGAGAGAGCAGCTGTGATGGTTCACTTTTGGACAAATGTCAATGCATGACTTGGGCAGCACGAAAAGCAGATGTGCAGAGGTTGTTCGCTGTATTCCAGAAGTTCACACACTCCCCGCAGGCTTTTTGGTGGCTTCCACCTTCAATCCCAAAAGGCCACTGCCGTCCAGTGGATTCCAACCACAGTGACCCTATATGGAGTTTTCAAGACTGTAAATCTTCATGGGAGCCAGCAGTCTCATTGTCCCCCTTGGGACAGGGAGCTAGCAGCCCGTTTCACCTCCAGGACCCCTTCCTCTCTAATTCTGGATCCAGTCCCTCCAAATATCCTGCCCTGCCCTTGTCTAGGCTTCTTAAATGCGTTCCATGCTGCTTATGTTAGTCTGGGTGCCTTAGCGAAACAAATCCACAGAAACGCGTATGTATAAGAGAGAGTTTTATGTAAAGGGTGAGTGCACATCAGGAAAACATGCCCGCATTTGCTTATGCACCCGCTTTGTCTTCAGCGATCATGTCGAGATAGGCTGGTGGCTTCTTCCATGTGGGCTTTGTTGTTTCTTAGCTAGATGGCCCCTTGTTTATCTTCCAGTCTTTAAGACCCTGGACACTATATCTTTTGATAGCCGGGCCCAGGGTGCTTAACCACTACACCACAAGGGTTCATTAGCTTGTGACTTATCTCCTGCCATTCACACTAGATGCTCAAAATAGCAGGAAACCAGGTTTCTCCTTTGTGGCCACACCAGGTACTGACAGAACCAAGAACAGAGAAATGCTTAGTTATATATCTTGACTATCATTAGCATATTATATGCCTGGCAATATGTAAGCCTTCGCTCCCCTGACCTCTCACAGTCTCGGTAAAATGAAGCTAATAAAAGTAGTGCTCTCACAAGCTTGGTAGGAGATTAAACAACTCACATAAGGGTACACAGCCTATCAACGAGGAGGCGAGATGAGGCAGTGTGTGGCTGCTGAACCCACACCCTTCACAACACCTGCATTAAAATGACTGAGGGCTATGAGGAACCAGACAGAAGCAGGTTCACACCCCAGATTGAGTCAATTTAACTGCCTATTGTGCCTGACCCTTCTATCTCTGATCTTAGAAATGGGGTTAACAACAACAAAACACTGTAGAAGAAATGTCCAGCAGATGACAGGCACGCGATTAAACAACAAAAAATAAATCACTTAAGTTGAAATTCGAACTCCTGGAAACCCCTCACACACGTGCAGAAAAGGATTGAGCCCCATGTGGTGTTTCCAGTGCCCCCGTCTTCCCCCCTAAAATGAGCATTTGATAAGGTAATGCCTGGATTGTTCCAAGCCCAAGACTGTGGAGAACTAAAGGAAAACCCAGCATTATGAATCTTTGAGCACAGCCCTGCTGGGAAACCGCCCTGCAGTCACTTGTTGATGACTGGAGGAGGGACAAGAGTAGGGAGAAGAACGAGGACTGAATGTGACACATAAGCAGGGATGGCCTACATTCCATAAAGGAAAAAACTCAAGGTCTGCTTTTCTGGTGCCGGAAAGTTAAAACCCATCTGGTGCAGTTGAAAAGGTGTGTGTGTGGAGTGGGGGGGGGGTGTTAGGGAGGAGGGGCGATGAGTCCAAAGGATGAACTCCATCTACAATTGTGTCCTCAACTGCTTTCCACTGCTAGCCACACGATATTTGTGGCTGGCCTGCCCTGCTTTTATTATCAAGCCCAGAGAGGGCAAGAGACTAGCTCGAAGTCACACTGCAAGTTGGCAGCAGAATCAGGCCGAGAACTCTGGATGCTTAGAAAGCTTCACACAGACCTGAGAAAGTACCAAGGGAAGACCTGTTCGCTAACTGGGCAGCACTCACTGCATGCCAGCGCTGTTCCAGTGCCCCAGCCAGGGCATTGCTCCCTGTGTCTGTGTGTCTTCAGTGATGCACACAGGTGACGGATTGGCTTTTAATAGCATGCTTGGAAGGTTGAGGCCACCCAGCGGCACCTAGAAAGAAGGGCCTGCAAATCTACTTCAGACCAAGCAGCCTTTCCAGACCCTGGGGAGCACAGTTCTTCTTAGACACACAAGGAGGCCAGGAGTTGAAGTTGATTCCATGATGTAGTTGATTCCATGGTTCCCGGTTGTAGCTATACCTAGAGTCCCATCCACATTCATGTTTATATCTCTTCACTCCATGGGGTGCTCATGGCTCCAACTCTTCTGAAGCAGACCACCAGGATTTTGTTTAAGAGGCCTCTGGATAGGTTTGAACTGCCAACCTTTTAGTTTGTAGCTGAGTGCTAAACAACTTGTGCCATGCAGGGTGCTAAGCTCAGAAACTCAGTCGGTGCTTCATGATCTCAGTTGGAATTATAGAGAGGGTCAGTGATGATCCATTGACTGCTGGGTAATTGTTGATGTAGTCTCCCTGTGCAGACATGTAAAGTACCTGAAAACTTAAAATCCAACTCATTGAGTGCATCATCCTGCCGTGCGCCAGCCCAGCAGCATGCTCTGCTGGGGACATTTGGCCATGCCTGGAGACATTCTGAAGAAGGGAGTCCCACTGCCATCTAGTGGGCTGAGACCAGGGATGCTCGCTTAGCATCCTGGTGCAGGGAACAACACAGCCCCACAAGAACGATGTTGGCCAAAATGTCAGCAGAGCTGCCACTGGGAAAATGGTCTAGTCCAAGCGCTGACCTTCGTAGAGGAAGAAAGCCAATCCAGAGCAGCTAAGTGACCTGCTGTGGGTTGCACAGCCTGATTCCAAGCCCAGTACTATACCCAAAGCTGTTACCACGCCCAAAATTAAACAGCAATAGCTGCCCAAAGGCCTCTTAGTTTGAGGACCAAGTAAGACAGTAAATGAGAAAGCCCTTTGACAAATGTGGCATGCTGCACAAACATGAGATGTTATTACCCAGGATCTTTTGATATATGTAAATAGATCTTGTACCAGGTCAGTTAATTTTCCAACTGCTCTATCTGAGCTTTCAGATGGCAGCACCTCTGTCCAACCCAGGAAAGGACTCCTGTGCAGGCTGAGCAGCCCTGGAAAGCCTCATGCCTGGCTTCTCCCACCCCTCAGCTAATCTCCAAGTGATTAATAAGGGCTCTCACTATGTTGTGCCTCCCAGCTGACAGATACTAGGCTATCAAAGCATTCGTATCACCTCCTTGATGCCTGAGGAGGAATATAGTTTCATGTGTGAGAGTGCCCCAACCCGCGGGACTCAGTTATTCGAGGGGTTCCAAGGAGGACCCAGTCTGAAAGAGAAACGGGCGAGAGAGAGGAGCGAGACCAAGCAGATTCTTGTCAAGGTCTGAGTTTATTGCTACACAAGCCTCTCTATAAAGGGTGAGGCAAACAAGGGAGTTCAAAGGGGAGATAAAAAAAAGGAAGGGCGGGGGTGTAGAGCACACAGGGCAGGCGGCCGCAAGTCTGCAGTTGGAATGTCCGGTGCTGGAGCAGACAAGGGTGGGCCATCTGGTGTGTGTCAGGGTAAGATAAGGTTGAGGTGACGTGGCTTTAGCCCTGCTGGGCAGGCAATATGGCCTTGGTTTTGTCAGGCTGATTATGCCCGGTTCCCAACATGAGAGAAGCCAGGAATATCTCCTCTCACAACTGTGCAGCAAACGAGATCAGATCTCCCAATCTGATTTTCAGCCCTCCTGTCTTTCCAAGTGAAGTGGATGGTCCATTTCACATTGTCTCAAGTCTTTGCACATTGCATGCCAACATTGCGACACAGGGCGCGGCTGTGGGTCTTAGTAGACAAAGCCCCCACCCAGAACCCTGCCCTCAGAGCTCCTTGGTCACCCTGCACAACGCAGGTCCAGGCCGGGCTCCACACTGCAAGGCGATCAACCCTGACCCTCCAGTGTGGCCGTCCTCACACGCTCCCACATCCACCTAGAAGGACTGGAGATGAGAGATTCCGGAAGCTCCCTGCCTCATCTGCCTCCCTCCCCAGAGCGACAGAGCAACTGTAACTGATTAGGCAGGATGCAGCCTCGTTCCCAGTCCCCACCCTCTCTGGGAAAGCAGGGATGTCTGGCACCTCATCCAAGGCCTTTCCCCTGTGATCTCATTACTAAGGAGCTGCTCCTCTACCGCCCACCTCCATCACCTCATCTACATATGGGGGAGATGAGTATGTCTTCTTTGCTGCTCCTTCCCTGAGTCCACCCCAGGAGCTCCCTGAACAGATCACCAATCACTTCTCATTACACCTGCAGCAGCCGTCAGATACTGCTGAACAGAGACAGGCGCCTCCCCTGCTGCTGCCAGGCTCCAGTGCACATGTGCACACACACGTGCACACACATTGTACAGGCACACTCACATGGACACACAAGCATGCACACCCATGTGCACAAACTTTGTTCAGAGGTGGGAATTCTGCCCATTTTAGCCTCTAATATTGCAATCAGGGAGTGATAGAACAATGAAAGATGAAGGTGGATGAAGGAAGATCTATTTATTCCCTTACTTGTTACATAACCATTCAGGGCTCTTTTTTTATCCGTACAAACACACCACCACACCATCAACAATCATCAAGTAGATGTCATGTATGCAGTGCTGCCCTATTCAAGGCGGTGCTGAGTATGTGAGGAGGATTCTCTCTAAAGCACAGCTCTGAGGAAGTCTGTCTCCTTCGCACTTTTACACACACAGGGTGAGGAACCTGCAGGAGGCTCCGTGCGTTGGGTGAAGCCACACGATGAGTGAGGAGACCGAGTGTGTAGCCAGGGGAGTGAGAGCGCAGAATTCACCACTTCACCACCATGCTGGTGTGCACAATCGATGAAAGGGTGGCTGCCAGCAGCAGGACAGAAAAAAAGTAAAGCATGTAACTTGTGGTTTTATCTCTGGCTTACTTCCAAAAGGAATTGTTTTTGTTGTTCTAAAAAGCTTTATACCGAGAAAAAAAAAGAAAGAAAGAAAGCTTTATACCTCTATAAAAACAAAAGGCTACTGCTGTCAAGCACCTTCAGACTCAAGCCAGAGGAGAGCTCTCCCAGTGGGCTTCCAAGCTGAAAATCTTCACAGAAACACAGTACCTCCTGTGGAGTAGCTGGTTGGTTCAAGCCAGCAACCTGGCAGTTAACAAGTACGTCCCTTGTACCTGTAATACCTGTATAAAGTGTATTAAATATGAACTACTCCTGGTGTGTAATTTTAAATTGAATTATTGTGCCTGGAACTTTTTTTTTAATAGCTAAGAATGGTGAAATGAGACTCCTTTAGATGTTATGATAAGAATACACACTACACAGGGCTTGGATCCAACCCAGCTTAATTCAAAGGAAGGCAGATTTATTTTCTTCTGCTTCCCAGAAGGTTCCCCAGCAGAACGTGTGTTAAACAAAATTGTTTAGCTATGGAAAAGAGCAATCTCCTCTTGGGAAGATCCTGGTAGAAGGGGGCTTTGGTTACATATCCAGCTCAACCCAGCCCCAGGGGCCTCGTCATGTTTTATTTTGTTTTGCCCTTGACACTGATTGTCTTGGGAACTGTGGCCCCCGAGCAATGGCCAGGAAGTCAGGTCTTCTTGATGTAAATCCTCTAATATCCCCTACAATGATTTTCAGTGCCAATGGTAAGGCCCGCCCAGTGGCTGCCACATGCCCCTGAGCAAACACGTCAGAGCAGATGAGAGCATGAGACAGCATTTAAGAGAACGGTAGGCTGGCCTTGACTTAGCTGTTTGGCCTCTCCTCAGAAGTCATTTGTGACACTGACTGTCATGGGTTTCATTAAGAACAAGTCTATCTCTACCAAAGAAAACTGCAAGGTAAGAGGACTTTCAGCTCCAGCTACATATGTCTCCAAACTTACTTACATATTGTCCTGTTTTCAGAAGAAAAAAAAT